>NC_046167.1:7277466-7462466 GCF_011064425.1 Rattus rattus | reverse complement strand
AGCTTGCAAATTATGGAGCAAGTGAAGACTGTCCACAGTCATCATTCTTTTACCTTGCATTTCCGCTGTTCCTTAGCATAATTAAAAACATTCAGATCTTGTTTGTATCTTAATTACACAAAGAAACAAAGTGAGCTAAAATTTAATTTGAACTGTAGTTCAATACCTGTCTTTCACCCCCTTCTTTAGGTCAATAATGTACAAATTTCTCTTGCTTTCTTTTTTTAAATTGCCAAATTGCAAACTGGACACATTGGGATTCATCACTGAAGTCCCCACTAAGGATCACTCATTAATTTATCTACTCTTCTCAACCCTTCAGGTAACAGTTGGAAATGGTTCTGGTGGACACTTGACTTTCTTCGGGGCTTATTAGAAAGCGTTTCCAGTTGCTGGCTAGAGGGTTCATTTCGAGACCACGGTTTTTGTGGCTTGGGAAAGTTTTGTCCACATACTGATTACAGGGAGAGAGGTTGCAGAGCCATGCTGCCCCACAGCATGGTTTTCTTTAACAGGGGAGACGATGGCATGCGATTGGTGTCGACATCTATCTGTTCTCTGTTGTTAGGCGGCCTGGGGCCTCGTGTGCTGATTGACATGGCTTTCCTATTGCAGTGCCCCCTTAACAGGTTGCTTCTTCCTATTTTCATTTACCTTCTTGCATTTCAAAAGATCCCATTTTGTAGCACTCTATCTCCTTGTACTCTGTCTCCCTAGCCATCCAATGCATTTGGACTTCTTAATTAGCCCAGCAATCAAGCAACCTTTTCAGCTTCATTTCATGTACTTTCTGCTCTTTGCTTCCCTTAAATGACCCGGAATCGGCCTCATGTACTGTGTTCTCTCATATCTATTCCTGTTATTTTGCTCCACGATGCCCTTCTGCCTTGCCTTCTTGCTTTGTGATTTCTGACATCTTTTAAGCTTCAGTTCAAATGTTCAGTGTTTTTGTCCTTTTCTTAAGCTTCTGTGACTCCTAACGCTGCCTCAGTTAGAGAGGTAGCACATTATTTATGTTCTCCAGAAGTCTAAGATAATTGGCCTCACATTAATATCTTCACTGCACTCCAAACTCAACAGAGGCTCCTCCTTCTTTCTCCCTCAGCCGCTCGGCTCCTTCCCATGGAGAAGACATTGCTTGCAGATTTCTCGCACTGCGCAGTAGCAGTAGGTAGTATTGATTTCCGACTCCTGGGGAAATGCAAATCCACTTTCTTCAACTCTAAATACACACAATGTATTGAATGGTAATACTTTACACAAAGAAGATGGTAAAATCTTTACACAATGCCTAGTTTTTATAGGACTTACTGCGATAAAATATTCATAATGAACATGGCCACTAATGCTATCATAGTGTGATCTAAGATAAATCAAATCATAGAGTTCAAGTAATACTTGTTTACTTGTTCACGTGTTTGTTTTGATGTAGAGCCCAAGGTGGACTTGAACTCACAATCCTTATGGATTAGCCTCTTAAGGACTGAGACTGCAAGCATTGGTTACCATGCCAATTAGAACACTGATGACTCTTCCTGTGATTAGTATACATTTTTCACATTGTATGATGTCAGATATATTGAGTGTAAGTGTGAATTTGTTACATTGCTCCATTCAATCAGAAAAATGGTTTTTATGCAACCAATATTTATTTGATCATTTAAAAATTATGGAAATGGAGAAATGGCTCATTTAGCAATGTATTTGTTACAAAAACATGAAGACCTGGATTTGATCCTCAAGGCCAACACTGTAGAAGAAGATCTCCACAACGCTACTGTGTCACATGTATGTCATCATATACACACATTTACATATACACACAAATGCACAAAGACAGAGGCACACACATATACCCAGACATACACACACAGAGACAGATACACACACACGCGCACACACGCACACATGCACAAACATCCTATAGGCAACAAAAAGTGCTTAAAAGCAAAAGTGCGGTTTGATGTTCTGCATGTACACATCTACAGAAATAATGTTTGAAAAGTTGACAGGGGAGAAGAGAGGGTAGATACTCAGAGTTTATTGGCCAGCCAGTCTAATCAATCAGAGATATTCAGGTTCAGTGAGAGACCCTGACTCATAGAATAAGGGGGACAGTACTAGAGGCAGACACCCAACAATAACCTCTGACCCCACAGGCCTAGGTATACTGGCATGCACTGTGTGCCCCTTCTTACCCCCTCCCTTGCCTCCCTCTCCCATCCTCTCCCTCACCCCCATCTCTCTCTCTCCTAAATGGCTTCTATTGTTCAAGCACTAATTTAAGTATTCTCTAAGACTTGGAGTAAATTCCACAGTAATGGCACCATTTATATCTTCAATGCTCCTCTAAGGCCCATTTCTTCTTCTTTTTAAATATATTATTCTTTATTTAGTCTTTGAGAATATCCTGTGTACATGGACTATATTTTGATCATAGTCACTCACGACATCTCTTCCAGTTCTCTGGGATTGCCCAATCCTACATCAGCTCCCAACTTCATATTGTCTTAAAAACATTATAGAACGAGTCCAGTTACCACTGCCCATACCCATGGGTGTGGCCCCCTCCATTTGATCGTGGTCAACAGGGGCCATACATCTGAAGAAAGCATTGTGTAGTTCCAGTTCTTCCCAACCTAGGCCTCGAGAACTTTCTGCTCTCTCTTCTGAGATATACCCTGAGTTTGGGGAAGACGGTGTGTGGTAGATATCCCATTTGCATGTGAGCATTTTCATCAGTTCAAAGAGTTTTTATTTATCTGTACCAATGCATAAAATATGGTTCTCTGCTCACGTGAGGAGCACTGTAGATATGGAGGTATGTAGTGAGAAGGCAGTTTCTTATTATGCCCGTTTAGCAAAATAGTGTGGCCACTGTCTTATCAACTTAGGTCAACCCTGGTGCCACTGGAAGTGGGAGCCAGTCTGAGGCTTTCTGGTCATTGAAGTCCTGGAAGGGTGTCTGGGCACTCAGGCACTTTCTCTTTTTATTCATTTTGGCATCCTGGCCCAGAGGAAAGTGACTTTTATTCCACCAGACACTCCCACAACGAAGCTTTGCTTTCTCATTAGAGAAATAAAAGAAATGGGCCTGACCAATCACAGGCTGGAGTTCTAAAACCATGAACCAAAATAAACCTTTTCTCTTAGTAAGTTGATTATCACAGGCGTCTGTTACAGTCACAGAAAGCTAATGAATAATGCAGAACTGTGCAGCCAGGGAAGGCAGACTCTTTGATTTGTTTTGTTTTGGTCTTTGTGTTTACTGTGAGTTTGAGAATTTGAACTGGCTCATTAGCTGTGAATAAGAAAGTTTGTGGGCTTTGTGCGTTGCTGCTAAAAGGCATTTATAACGCCTACATTGCACAGCACCTTACAATGTGAACTCATTTCTTCTTTTCCGTCGTAACGAACTCCCCAATCTGGGAAAGGAAAGTGAGGGTTGAAGGCTCTATTTACATCCTGCCAAGACTCAGCCAAGCTCCTTAGACCCACTAAGGACTCACATCTTGTGTTCTTTAATCACCATCCATCTCTGGATCCCGGGTCCTTCACTTCTTCAAATCTGAAAGTGAGGGCGTGAACTATGTAGGCCTCCAACTCTGTTTACTTCTGCCCTGAGGAGTAAATGGAAGCAGATCGTGAGGAGTCTCATGGAATCGTCAATGGTGGTTTCTATTTTATGGCAACTTTCTAACTTTCTCTCTGCTTCTCATGACTACAACTATTTTATCTAAATGTACGTATGTGCCTCGTGCCAAGAGCAGCTAGAGGATGGTGTTGGCTCTCCAGGAACTGTGGTTAGAGTGGTTGTGAGCAAATGAATAGGTTCTTTCAACTATATCCAGGTCATCTGAAAAAGCAGCAAGTGCTTCTAACTGCTGGTCCGTCTCTCCAATGCCCAATAACATTCAAACTGGTTTCTTCTCGATAAATCTGAACAAAGCAGTGAACAGAAAGCCCGCTCTGCTCTTTGTGGTTTTGAGACTAACAGGGGGGTGAGTTTGTTGTTAGACATAAAATGAACCCACCTCTGCCTACTTGACTCTTCATAAGGAACCTCTGTCTAGCAAACTGGAGCCTTCCTCTCACAGTTCAATTTTTTATGACCTTCAGGATGCTAAGGATGTAAGTGAGCTGCTGTGTCTGAAATGCTTTTCATGTGTAGACACTCTTTTGATAAATGGTGGATTCTTTTCTTTTTTGTTTGCTTTCTCAAAAACTGTATTTGGCAAGGACATACGTGTAGATCTCCGTTCAGAACAATCTCCAGCTCAGGGAATTGTTGAGAAACCGATGCTGGCTAACGCTCCGGTGCAGAAGCACTGGCTGGGCTGGTCCAGGACTTGTAAGGTTTTGCGTTTGCTAATTAGGAGCTGACAGATGGGACTGCTAACCGATGATATGTGAGGCTGGGAGGAGCAGGACATCAGAAGGTGCGTCCCCGGTTACAGATAAACACTGCTTTCCTCTCAAGCAGCCCCCAAAAGGCACAGCACAACAGTTCAAGGGCATGTGCGCTTTTGCACACTTAAGTGACATTTTTGTTCCAGTGAGTTTTTGAATCAGAAACCTAAAGCAACCAGCCCTCAGCTTCACCCAACGTCTTAGTTCACATGTTTTTGTTATTTCACTAAGCAAAGAATGGCTGTTTTCATTTTTATAGAGCAAAGTCTGGTGGTTTCTCTGGTTCATGTATTAAAGATCATCAGACATTTAAAATATTCAGTTCAAGACAGTAAATAAGCTAAATATTGGATAATAGAGAATGGGGAACAATCTGTTTTATTGGTCATGGTTCAGAAAATGCAGAAATGGATTTTTGTTCTTCTGAGGTATAAAATTGAACTTCAAGAATCTGAATCAAATATAAAAATTCATAAAATATGTCATCCTATGACCACTTAAAACCAAACCATTTTTATATTCATAAAATACGTGAAATTACTTTAAAATAAAAGGGTAAACTATGTAAGTTGGAGAAATTCTCTGCTTGTCTTGTCTGAGAAGGTTCCTTTTATTTGCAGTTTTTGTGGTGATTCACTGTATTTCCAGCGCCTGGGTGTTAACATGCACTACTGTCTGGTGCACAGTGTTAGAAAACAGGGAAAAGTAGCACTTTACACTCAGGTTTACTATCCCGACTTTGGCTTGATCTGCTCTATCAGCTTAAGGAGGTTCTTTAAACATATTTTGAGTAAATATCATGTGTATTTCTGGTGTTGTAATAGTCTAAGACTTGCTATATGTCCTTCTTATGTGCAAAACGTGTACTTCCAGAACACCGGTTGGGTGTTTGAGAGAATAGAGAATACCAGATTCTCTTTCTGTTTCTCCTATACCTACATTTCATGGTGAAGTGCAAGTTGTAGGCACAATAGGAGACGCATCATAATGTCTAATAGTAAAATTGAAGGGTCATAACAGAATCCTTCAGGAATTTACTGTGAATGCTCTCACTCTTGGCTCAACCATCACAGGCTGGTGATTCATACCTCGTGGAATACCGTAGAGGGGATGACCCATGTTCTGGGCATGCTATTGATACAACATTGATTTTATCCTGCTACTGGAAGAGCATGTCACTTAAAACTTAAATGCTTGTTTGCTTTTGGATATTTGTACTCAATAAGTTTGAACTGTGATTATTGATGACTAGGACCAAATTGTTTGTGATTGTCTGTAGATTGTCTCTTATACTGTATTCCGCATGGATAGAGTAAAGAGGAAAGGAACCCAGGGAAGAAGTTGGTGTATGAGTACACGTTTTCACTTTGTCCTAAGCAAAGCATGTCCTAGCATAGAGATGGAGAAGATTTAGCTAGTTTTTGTTCTTGAGAGTTGCCCCTTCTTAATTTGCAGAAGTACAATGGGGGCTTTACTGTTCAAATTGCAACAAACAAACAAACAAACAAACAAACAAAAGATTTGTGTGCTCTGATGGTCTTGCCCTCTCACTATTGTAATGAATAAACTAGGAGAAAGACCCCTTTGGTTATGTGTTTTAAAGCCTTTTTTGTTATAACCTTAATATTTACTCAGTAACATTTTGGCCCTTGAGAATCCCAGAGAAAGAGTAAAGAGTAAAAAGACCTAAAATACCTACACATTATTCAACATCATATAAACTGTCCTTTTAAAAAAAATAGCACTACTTATAACACATCAACATTTGCAAATGACATTCTATCCACACTGGAGAATGTTCCCTGTTATCTTATTAATAACATCATTCTCACCCAATTGTATTTCAATACACTTTCTTTTTAATTTTAGTACACATAAACTTGTGTGTTTGTTTGGGAGTGGCAGCACACAGTTGCTGCAGTACGTGAGAGGATGTGGGTTCAACTTGAGGAAGTGGGTTCATTCCTTTCATCATGTGGGTTTCAGGGGTGAAGCTTAGATGGTCAAACATGGCAGCAAGCACCTGGACCTGCTGAGTCATCTTATGTAACCATGATACACTTCTTAAGAAAGGTCTTGGGTCACAGTTACCAAACTGAGCATTTTGTGAAACTCCAGATGTGGTCCCATGATATGTCCTCCAAGGGAAAAATCACTTGTTAAGAGTATCATGAAAGAAAAATAAAATAACAGGTAACAGAGAATTCTTTTGGGAATTTTAGAAACCATGAGAAATAAGGTCTTCTCAAGCCCTTTGTGCCCCGAAAGCCTGTTGACACAATGTGTGGCCTTCGGATAACAGACATTCAGCATTTGCTTTTTTTTTCCCCTTGAAATTTTAAAACATAAAGTACAATATGATAAAATAAATACTAATTGTAGGAATTGGACAAAACAAAGAGAAGTAAAAGAGCTCAACAGAAAGCACAGTAAACATAGACCCTCTAAAAATCCCACTCAAGAATCATATAAAATCAGGGTTGGGAAGCTCAGTGGTAGACCCTTGCCTAAAAGATCCCAGCTCGAAAAAAAAAAAAAAAAAAAAAGAATCATATAAAATCAATAACTTGGAAGCTCAAAATATACACATAGAAGACCTACTTCAGATGCATGCAGGCCCTGTGCGTGCTGCCTCAGTCTCTGTGAGTTCGCATGTGTGCCCATCGTTTGTTATGTTGATTTAGAGAACCTTGTTTTCTTGTGTCTTCCTTGTCTTCTGGTCTTACCCTCTTTCTATCTCCTCCCTGAACCCCGTGGGGAGAGATTTCATGGAGATGTCCAGTTTAGCACTGAGTATTCATAGGTCTGTCTGCCTGCCTGCCTGTGTGCCTGCCTGTGTGCCTGCCTGCCTGCCTACCTGTCTGTCTGTCTGTCTCTTTGTGTCTCTCTCTCTCTCTCTCTCTCTCTCTCTCTCTCTCTCTCTCTCTCTCTCTCTCTCTCTCTCTCTCCATCTCTCCCTTTCTCTCTCCTAATGCATTGTGTAATGCTATGGGTCTCTGTATTTGTTCTCCTTTGCTGTGGAAGGAAGCTTATTTGATGATGGCTGCTCAAGGCACTGATCTCTGAGTATAACAGAATGTCCTTAGGAGTAACTTCTTGCTATATTCCTTTAGTAGAACAGGGGTATTTGGTTTCCCCCTAGGTCTCTGGGCCATCTGGTTTCAGACTTTTGGTTACCTAGGCAGTATAGTGTATGGGTTCCATTTCATAGAGTGGGCATGAAGTCAAATTAGACATTGGTTTCGGTGCTCCCACAAACTTTATGCGACCAGTACATTGCATTTCTTGCAGGCAGTGCACCACTGTAGGACAAAGGATTCCTGAAACTTCTAATGGAAGGCTGTTTGCTTTCTGCACAGCTTAGCTATGTCAGGAGGCTCTCGAAATAACAGGAACTCTAGAAAATGGGACATTTATCAGAAGCAGGCTTTCAGTGCTATAAAGCAGACTTTCACACTTGTTTCACAGATTTCCTTAAGCTCTTTGTCTGAAAAAATAAAACCAAAACAAAGCCAGACAACAGGATTGTAGCTTCTGGTGTCTGGCCACGTACTGAACAACGACACTTCAGTACTGTTCAAACCTTCTTGGGTTTCAGAACAGCTGGATCACTCTGCCCAGCTCTGACGGTTGGTACTTAGAGCAGTGCCAAGATGGTCCCCTCCTCTGCTGGCTCTGCACGTTCACACCTTCATTGCCAGCAGATGCATGCATACATCATAAAAAATTGTCCTCCGGGTATTTTTTTGTTTTGTTTTGTTTTTCTTCACACTTTAGAAGAATTTCAAGGAAAAGGGATTATGGGAAACTTCCTCAATGGAGCTTTGCATCACAATCATGATGGAGCTGTGGCATTATGACTCTGAGGATAATGACCATGTGGGGTGGGGATGAAGTTTCTCTTAAGGACCTTAGAGGTCAGGGGGCCCTTTAGCTAATGTTCATAGACCTTCCTTTGGAAACTGAAAGGAGCAATTATGTGAAGTTTTACCAACTGATTCCTATATTAAGATACCTAATAAAATATTCACTAAGGCATCAACATTAAACATATTGAAAAGGTCAGGGACTGGGGAGGTGTCACAGTGATTAAGAATTCTTCCAGAGGACTAGGCTACAGTTCCAAGCACTTAAGGTAGGTGGCTAACAGTTACCTGTAACTCCATTGTCTGTGGGATTTGAGGACTCTGACTCTGGTGCCTTAGGACACATGGACTCGCACGCATGTATGTGCAGATGTGTGCTTATACACAGTTTTCAATCATAAAAATTAATACTGAAAATAAAAACAAATACCCGAAGGTCTTGCCTACGTTTCAATATACCATTTGTGAATTGCTATACTTAGAAATTAAAATGGTTATTCAAGGGCCTTAGGAATTGCTCATGTTTTGGTGTTATTCGTGATTCTAAATAGATTTGAAACAATTTAAGGATACAGAGGCTGTGGCACTGAGAAATTCTGCAAATTTCTATACCAACAATCCCTGGATAAAAGTCTTTTAACCACTATATATAATTAATGTAGTCTCTGCATTGTCTACCTTTATAAATGTGCGTAAAGGAAAAAGTTAAAACTATTCCTTTGGAAAACTTGGTTGACACAATTTGCATGCTAAGTACTCCCCACAGATGGGAGTGGTCAAATGCTGGTGCCCGGTGGGATACTAGTGGAAGGCAGAGCCGAGTGGAGGTCTTCAGATCATTGGGCGCATGACCCTTAAATGAGACCATAGGGCTCCAGTCTTCCCTTCTATGATCTCTCAGCAATGAGATGAACAGGTTTTTTCTGTCAGGTGCATCCTTACATGGTGCGGTGTTTTGGGCAGTTTTGCTAAAAAGGCAATTGCTCAAAGACAATGAGACTCGTCAGTCATATACCAGACCTCGCATTTTTTGAGCCAAATTATTCTTTTCTCCTTATGAGTTGATTTTTGTTATGGTGATGAAAAGGTGACAAGTATCAGTCATTTAATCTGTTATTTACATAAGTAATTATTCAGTTATGAGATCATGGCTATGGTTAGCATCCATTAAAATAGTATTTAATTGTTTAAATTTAATAACTCTAACACAATCTTTGTTCTCCTCGAAACTTTATACCTAGCATGTTCCACTTTTCAGGCCATGCTTGTTTGCCCTTTCACCTTGTCACATCTATTATTCCTTAAACACTACTCAGACCTGACAACTGCTTAGGGACCCTGGGGTGAGGCATATTCACACCTAACACAAGTTTTAATTAAAACTGCAGATTTGAAAACATGGAAAGTTTTTGGTTTTTGTAAGTTTTTTATTTTCTTTCTGATTACATCCTCAGTAGTTTTGGTTAAATATATAATAGAAAATTTTCTTTATCCTGTAGATTGTTACAAACAAAGATAACTTTGCAATGGATTTTGGATCAGATAATTCAGAATTCATAATTGGGCCAAGTCCTGTTCTCCTGTCATAATTATGAACAAGTTAATTCAGTTCCTCTAAGTGTATGTGTCTCCTTTATGCAATATATTAATAACTATGCAGTTTATTTTAGTGAGAGTTATATTAGAGAATACACTATATTTAGCTATCATATTACTTTTGATATTAAGTTAAAAACGTTCATTAATATTTAATTGTATTGAATAGTGATTATTTGCATTTGATTATCAACAATAATTTGGACTTTATTTAGATGAATGGTATAATATATTTCTGATCATGTTAGATACATATTTATTCCACTGTTAATAAGAAGAGATATTGTGGAGAAATATACAATGAAGGGGTTCAAAACTTCTAATATACAACCATGAATATATTTTTGATATTTATTTTTATAATAATATTTTAGTGTTATTTTCCAAGACATTGTGAGGTCAAAGGTGAATTGAAAAGCATTATTTTGTGAAGGTAATTTCTGGTCAGAAATATATACAATACAGTGAAGAAGGAAGAATTGGGAAGTCTCCTTTTTAGAGCAAGGGGATGACTACCAAGGTTGTGCATTGAATAGACTGGAAAATCAAGCCTGGCACTATTAGGTTCAAATGGCTAGTGTTAATTTTTGAAATTAAGGAGAATCTGTGGCATGTGATTGCAATTGAGTGAAGATAAAGAGCAGAATTGAATTTCATAAGTTAGAAGGTTAGGTAAGTTCTAGAATAATTCTGCAACATTGAAAATGGGAAGCAGAGCATTTTTTATTTACCTATAGATGCCATTAAAGACCATAAATTAACTGAAAAACTGTAATATGCTCTAGACCTAGTCTACCATATGATTCACCATTAGGAACTGGTTTAGTGACATATATGACACCTGGGGATGGGAATGAGGAAGGAAGCCAGGTAGAAATTCCCTCTGAAGTTGAGACTTTACCATCTATAGTACCTCCCTCCCCTGAAGAAGGGAACCAGAGCAAAAAGATAACATACCTTTCCTTTCTCAAGGAATTAGAACCTCATGAAGTCTTTGCCCATATCTTAATATGCTCACAGGAACAATCATCCTTTTAATCAGATATTGCATTATCTTGTAAATGATAACAGTTTTAATGAAAATTAAAAAGGAGAGGATAGGCTTTGTAATTATGTCCATGTCAAAGTGCGTGCAAGTTGTACATTTTATATTTTAAGATGTTCAAGTAGACCTAGTTCAAACACAAGCCTGCCAATGAGGAAGTTGGATATTTTCCCTTTCATGATGGATTTTACATTATTGATACCTGCCTCTTATTTTGTTTCCCAAAACAGTTGGATTTATGTTCTCTTATCATGGGACTTGTACCTGTATTGATTACTATTTGTCCTTAACTTTAGTGAAAGACCTAGAAAGGCAGGAATTTCTGCAAGTCTCAATTACTTATCTCAATAGTATACACGAGTCATAGTTCTCAACTGAATGGGTGACACTTTTCCACAATTAATCTGAATGCCAAAATGATAAAAAAAAATAAATTATTTTCAGTACATCTGCCATATTTGAGGAGAAATATTCTGGGACATTAGCCTTAGTTGAAAACATGAATGGGGTCTTTTTACAGAGGTAACTTAGCTCAAATAGGAGTATTTTCAAAAGACACTGCAGGTAATTCCATTCCCCAATGTAAAATAGTTATACGGGAATGGTGAACACCCAGATGGGAAGAAAATGCAGCTGTCTGTAGTAGTAAAATCTCACTTTCTACCTCAAAGTGATAGCCCTGATAATGATGTAATAGGCTGGCTTAGTTTGCTGACTTGCTAAGGATCTGTGGCCTTATAGAGAGAATCAGGTTAATAGAGCCTGGGCTGTCATTACATCTTTCTTTTATCCTGAGAACTTCATGTACTCATTTCTGTGGTTTTGCTTATATATATCTAAAAGAGATTCCTGAATAATTTTGTCATTAAGTAAGGGGGAAAGTGCTTTAGCCACACCTAGACAAATGTGTTTTGGAACCTTGGGAGGCTCTAGAGGGAAAGGGATGTCAGAGTTTGAGCTGAGACACTGGGTGGAGTGCAGGGGAGTTGGGAAGGGAGTTTGAAGCAGGATGGGTGGAGGAGGGGTTAAGTGTCCCTGATCTCTATCAAAAGGGTGTTTTCTTCCAGAACTAAAGGTTACTGGTCATGCAACATTGATTTATTATCCATGAAATACATCACTTGAAATGCAGAAAATTTCCTTTGTTGCATACTGTGATTGCCTTTTAATGTTTCTCTGGGTCTACTCGAAGGTCACCAGTATTTGGGAAAGAGTCTGGAGTTATTTTGTTAACTCTCCCTTTCCACATGTCTAATCTTTATGCTGATATAAATGATTGCACAAACTCCTAACAAAGCATTTTGGCTGTTTACAAGACGCCGATGAGTTGTTTTGACAGATAATCTCCTAAGACAAGCAAGAGGAACCATACTGGTTCAGAACAAGGGTGTCTGTGCTGTGTTTTTAAATCACGTATGCCAAAATGAACCATAGTTCAATTCTAGTGTTTGTCTGTGGAACTCCCATAGTTCTTCACTATAATGTTTTAGGGTGGTGGTACCTCAAGACAGGCAGGAAGTAGGAACAGGTAGCATGTGGAACTTTGGGCCATGTGTTTCTATTGTGATAAGCAATCAGCTGAGTAGTGTGTTGTATCAGCTTTGCCTGTACACAATGTTTCTCAGCGTCGAAATGATATGAATCTAACATTGCTTCCCATCAGTGAAGCATCCTTTTCTTAATCCAATGCCATTCCATGCATGGGTTTCCTCCTTCTAAGCTGTCATTGTGTTTTCAGTAGATCTGGAATTGGTTGACAGCATTTAAAAAATATCTCACGGAAGCATTGTATAATATTCATCTTCTTATTAAATAGTTCATATTTAGCTGGATGAGGTAGCTCATGCTTATAACCACAGAACTTGGAAAGCTGGGGAAGGAGGGTTAATGAAAGTTTGAGGCCAGCCTGGACTTCTGTATGAGGCCATGTCTCCAGAACACCCTTCACTCTCCAGCACAACTCCTACACATATATGAAGTGTGTCTGGGTTACTTTTGTTGTTAACTTGCCACATTCGGGATGACAAAACTTTAATGGAAGGATTGCCTCCATTGGTGATCATGCCTGTGAGCCATTTTCTTTATTGTTGGTTGAAATGGGACAAATCAATGTGCTGTGAGCAGTGCCAATGCTGGGCAGGTGAGTCTGTGCTCTGTAAGAATGGTAGGTGAAAGTGATGCCGGAAACAAGTCAGGAAGAGCGAGCATTGCCCTCTGTAATTTCTACTTTAAGCTCCTGCCTTGGGTTTCTACCTTGGCTTTCCCCAATGGTGGACTATCACTTGTAAACTAAAAATAAACCCTTTCTTTCCCAAGTTGATTTTGCTTATGTTTTATCATGACAACAGAGACATAAACTAAAAGAAAATATTTGACAAGAAAATCTAATTTGCCTCTTAGTATCACAAAGATCTGTTTCCAGCATAAAGTAAGATTTAGTTACTGTACTCAAACTATCCAATATCTGACACTCCTAGAAAATTCCAGTTAGCAAAGGGACTTAGGAGTAAGTTCTTGGAAATGATTTCTTGTCCTTATCAGGCTTTCTCTTGATATTAGAACTCTTACTGATTTTTATATTCTTAATTACAGGAATGCTCTGAGTGACTAATTTGGCAGAGAAGGAGTCAATTCAGCAGTGGCAATGGAGTTGTATAGAGCTTTCCAAGTGAAATGGTTCCATCTAGTCGTGTTCTAACCAATTCAGCAGCATTGCTGATGACAGTTGACTATCTGTGCTTAGAGAGTGGGACTGTGACCAGGCTTCAAGTACAGCTCCAGAGACAGGGCAGTGGAATGTATTAGAAAACATGAAGAGACTTTGGAGAAAACATCATTATGTGTAGAAATAATTTATAGCAGGCAAACGTAAAACAAGTTTTATTAAGCAATACAGGTTCTTTAGTGTGGAAGGATGTTCTGATTTAAGTCTGCCATGATCCCATGCGGTAAAAGTTTAGCCAAACGGTTGTCTTTGGTATTTTCCTAATGCATCAACCTTGAGACAACTAAACCATTCTAAGAATGAAAGTCCACAAATTAAACAATAAAGCTGAAACAATCACGATATGGCTCATGGGATATGATTAGCCTTGTTAATGTTTGTTTGAGCTTTGATGTAGAAATGAATGCAGAATGCAAAGATGTATACATTTAATTTTCCAATTAGCTTTCAAAAAATGAAAATCTCTTTCTTATTTTACTCATTTTTGTGTCCTCCCAAAGAAGGACTGGAGGTGGCAATTAATATTATGGGAATAAAAGAAGATATAGTCCTTATACAGAAAAAATAGTTAGCAAGCTTGGCGGTGTGACTCAGGGGTTATCTTCATGTTTATATAGTAAGCATCATAAAAGCTGAGTGATCTTCTGAGCACTAGAAATGTCTTCAGGTTGTAAATTGTGATAACCAACTCAGAGATTACCAGATTATGATAATGGTGCTTAGGGCACAGGAAGATAGCAAAGTATCCAAACTTAGCTTAAAGAAACAAATAAGATCCAATAAATGTGTACGAGTATATATGCACACAAATGCAACTGTAGTAAAATAATTAAATAAATCCCAGTAGTGCAAGGTTTTGGGTACCAGAATGAAACACAGACACACACATAGACACACAGACACACACACACACATATAGACACCACACACACACACACTCACACACAGACACCACACACACAAACACACACACACACACACAGACATCACACACACACACACACACACACACACACACACACACACGCACACACACACACACACACACACAGCCACACCCACAGACCCACACACACACACACACATGCCCACCACACACCACACAGACACACACACACCACACAGACACACACACACACACACACACACACACACACACACCTTTATATTTTAATATGCCTTATTCAGTTCAATGGCTGGGCCACTTCCTATCTTCCATGAAGCTAATCTATCTCTCTCCGATAATCCTGAGTTACAACTTACTACATTCTGATTTCTATCTTGGCTGCCCTGGACCCAGTTTGTCAATTCTCTTGGGCTGCACTCTCCTGGATCCTACATGGTGGCCATGCTTCCCTGTCCTGCATCTTCTTAGGTCTCTCCTCTTCTCCTCCTCTTTTCCTTCTCCCAGTGTGGATCTCCTCATTCTCTTCCACTCTGTCCCTAGCCCAGGAATCCTAAAGTCCAACCTCTGTCTGCCCTGCTCAGCCATTGGCTGCAGGCACCTTCATTTACCAATCAGAAACAACTGGGGACAGGGTCCCCCAGTGCCTTACCTGCTGACACTTCTGTAAATGAGTTTTTGGGGAACATAATTAGCATGAGAATGCTACATACATGCCTTTTAAAAATATTGCTCAGTTAAATAACAAGACATCAAGACATCGCCTAATTGGAAAACTAAATATCAAGACATCTTCTAAATTTGCATTTTAAAGTAAATGACAAAAATAGTCAATGCTGTTAATTCAGGTTTTCCTAGAAACCAACAGCAAAATTTATGTTGCTTTCATCTGTAATTTCCTCTCAAGATACAATAAAATTCCTGACATCAAGGATCAATGAAGCTATAAATTTTTAGTCATCATTCTCTAGTTTTATGTTATTTGAAAAATGGAACATTTTTAACCAAAAGAGAAAAAGTTATCGTGTTGGTTTTCTTGATATATGCAAAGGCATGCAATACAAATTTATGTCCAAAATTCTGCGATGTCTGTTTGAATTGAACGGAGAGGCCCAGCAGTCCAGGCTGTAAGTCCTGCACCATCGTGTATCCTGCTCCAGAGCTTTTTCTCAAGGCGGATTTGCACAGCGTTGAGTGTGTGGCAGGGAAAGGAGCTGGTATTGTAGAGGGAGGTTGACCTTTTTGGCTTTGCTCATTTTGAAGATGATTTGAAATGAACAGAAAGTCTGCATCAACCCTTCCCGGTTGTGTAGGATCTGGTTTGTTTTAACACTCCACCAATGAAATGCACCCAAAGCTCTGATTTTTGTTGTTGTTCTGTTTGCTTCTGCTTTTGCAAACAGAATCACAGTGCTGGTATATCTTTGTTCAAAAGTGAAATATTTTAAAAGAAAATTCTTTAAGAGGATAGGTGTCTTCTAACTTTCCCGATTGTGTCAACTCAGTGTCTACACAAACCACAGTATCCTCACAAGCCACATATGCACACAGATCACACTCTCTACAGACTACAGTATCTACATAGACTACAGTATCCACACAAACTCCATATCCACAGAAACCACTGCCATCTAATTTCATGCTATTTAACCTTTGTCAAACTCAAAACTCTCAATTATGACAATGTTGAGTAGCATGAAAAAAATGTCCACCCCTAAATATGTAATCACTATCAGGTTAAATATTGTCTTATAAGTTAGAGTTGTTAAACTCTGAGTTTACCATTAATGACTTTTTTTTTTTACATTACAAGTTGTTAAAGAGATCCTTCAAAAACACCCGATCTTTCAGTAACTAAATTAATACTAGCAAAGATTGCTTAAATTGAAAGAAACAGGAAAAAAGTGATGATACCATTCAAAATGCCAATTCAATCAAGAACTCAATAATGAACTCAAAAGGTGCTTTGAGTCTCACTGCATATTAATTGTTGGGTGAATTGCATGGCCATGGAATGATGTCAGTAGTGTTCAGAGGTGAAATCTCTTAGAGTTGAGAAAAATATAAAATGAGGAAAAAGGGAGAGAGAAGAAGGAGGAAGAGGGCATCAGAGAGAGAGAGAGAGAGAGAGAGAGAGAGAGAGAGAGAGAGAGAGAGAGAGAGAGAGTCTGCTGTTCTGACAACCCACATTTCTGCTTATCATATTTATATTACCTGTATGAGCTTCCATTTACTTCCCCAACTCCTCTTCTTTTCTTTGCCTCATTTTAAGTTGTCTCACACATGTACACAATATATGGCGGTAATATTCACACTATCTTGCACCCTTTTAGGGTTTTTTTATTTTATGTACATTAATGTTTAGCCTGTATGTATGTCTCTATGAGGGTGTCAGATCCTCTGGAACTGTATCTACAGACAGTTGTAAGCTGCCATGTGGATACTGGGAAATGAACACAGATCCTCTAAGATCTCAATGCTTAAGAGCACTCAATGCTCTTGACCACTGAGCCACTTACTCTCCTCTCTTATGCCCCCCACCCCCACCACACACACACCTGATGACCACTTCCCTCTTCCATTACAGATTCAGGCTTGCTTGCTTGTCAGTGGTGACATGGATGTTCTGTTCAGAGCTGATCAGTGAGCAGCTGCTTGTTCTCAGCACTTTGGCCACCACGTGTCTCTGCACTAGCCCTGCTGACTACATGAGGATGCTTCTAAGGCTCTATAAGTATAAATACATAGATGATAGTTTGATCACGTCTGTTTCACAAAATATTAGAAGTAATTACCCTCTCCCTCAAGGTACATAAGCTAGTGACTTCACAAATTATAGGCCTTTGATCAAATTTATAGTAAAAGGTTTATATTCTTTTTGTGAAACTACTTTCAAATCCACTCAGCAGGAACAAGCCAGGCCACCACCATTCCAGCAGACACATCTACCTTGCAAGTTCTCGATTGTAGGATGCATGCAGGCTCCACAGCTGGGTAAGACCGTGATGGGCCCATTAACACACATGGCTTACTGGAAGCGATGGAGGGTAGCAGACGTCTAGTGAACTGTGTGACAGCATGAGGAGCCTGACAATGGATTGGGAGAACTCCACCCTCCGATAGACGGACGTGTTCTGTTTCAATACAATTCACAGCATGACATTCAACAGTGAAAACTATCGAATCCATATTTCTGTCTCCTTAGGCTACTCTGCCTGATATATTTGCATATAACCATTTATCCCAAATGTCTTGTCAACCAAAATCAGGAGGAAAGAATCAAGTACCCGCTTCCTTGTCCTCATTCTCTTTCACTTCCTCTCCTTTCTTTTTCTCTTCTTCCTCCCCATCTTCCTCCATTTCCTCTTCCTTTCTTTCTTGAATAGTGAAAGTTGTTTGATCAGGGAGGCCTCACTCCATTATTGTGACTTCTCCTTTACTACTGTGTGTGTGTGTGTGTGTGTGTGTGTGTGTGTGTGTGTGTCTTGGGTGCGGGGCATGTGATTTTAGAATTAAAGAATATATTATAGGAAAGAAGAATAGTGAAAACTATAAGAGAACAGCTCAGTCCCCCTCCCCCCACCAGCCCCTGCTTCTTCGCTGTTCTAGGGAAGTATCTATGCATGTATCTATGGTGATAAAATACCCTTTCGTGGACATTTGTTTAGATTTGTAAGGCTTATTGAGATCGTAATAATGTCCTTATTGTGACTTATATTCCCTAACATTTACATATTAGAAATAAAAGAGTAATGAAAAATACTAACCTATCAATTAAAAACAATAATAATAATCAACTTCCCTTATATTTGAACAAATGGCATTTTTTTTTTAGCAAAACACTACATTTACTAAAGCAAAGACAACTTAGAATAAAGTCAGTATACACGTTTATGTTTGTAAATGTCTTGAGAACTTGGCTTATTAGAGGATGGCTAGACTCACGTTATCTGCTCCTGATTCATTCCCTAGGTTCGTCAGCATCAAAGCAGGATGCTGACTTTGTCAAAGCGAATACTAATTCAGTGTTATTATCACAATATCTTTTGATCCTACACCCCTGCTGAAAGTCTTCCAGTAATATTTCTATCCCCCACAAATTCCTGGTGCCATCGAACGTAAGATAGTTGATATATATTTTAGTTCTTTTAATTGTGCCACATGTGTGCCACTAGCGGGATGCTCAGTGTAATATGCCCACTGCTATTCTGCAAAGCTCTTCTTACCAGAGAAGCTGCTGATCAAAGCTCACAAAGGTCTGATGTTGAAATATACATTGTGCGTATATGTATATACATACTTATATCTATATACATATATGTATTATATACATATGCACATGTATTCATCTCTTTCTATATATACATATATATACATACACACACAAATATATGCATGTATACATATGTGTACATTCTCTACTAATCAATACAGATGGCAGTAAGAGAAACCATTCAAAATACTTGCTGGAGAGATGGCTCAGTGGTTAAGAGCACCGACTTCTCTTCCAGAGGTCCTGAGTTCAAATCCCAGCAACCACATGGTGGCTCACAACCATCTGTAATGAGATCTGATGCCTTCTTCTGGTGTCTAAAGACAGCTACAAAATACTCATGATATCGAAGCCAGTATTTTCCTCTGTTGTGTTTCTAAACAGGCTAGAATTTACTGAGGTCACCTGACTCAGAAATAAATGCACATCCACTATTGCTTGAAATAGTGTGGGTAGCTTGGCATAATTAAACTGACAATCCAGTATATATGTCATTTCTAGATGATCTGAGTGTTGGGCCAGTTAAAGGAAAGAAGGAAACAATATTTTGAATTACTTCCACACAATCTGTATTCTCTGAGGTAAAATTTTAATTGTGTGTCTGTGTAGACTTGAGAGGAACATGGAGGCCATTCTGACTGTGACAGCGACAGGAGCTTTCCAGTGAGAGTTATTAATGTGCTTGCTGTAATGAAGGCATATACTTTTTGAGGAACTTCTCTTGCATTCCTTTATTTTACATTTATATTATTGGTTGAAAGTTCGAACGACAGAGATTTTAAGCTTCAATCTTTACTAGAAGTACGAAGTATGGGGTTTCCTTATGACATTTTCATATGAACATGTAAAGTACTTGGATCATTATTGAGTTGATTTCATGCTAAAGTGATAAAATTTTGCTTCCTTGGAATTCTGGTGTATTAAAATTGTAAGGAAATCATTCCCCTCTATTGAAGACTTGGTGTGAATTACATATTTTTATTTTCAGGCTGGTTTTTCTCCCTCCTTTCCTTTCCTTTCCTTCCTTCCTTCCTTCCTTCCTTCCTTCCTTCCTTCCTTCCTTCCTTCCATCTTTCCTTTTTTTCTCCTTTCTAACTGGCGATTGATTTCTAAGAAACTATTTAGCATCCTTCAAAACAGCAAATACAAGGGAACAGGAGTGAATTAACTATGGCAGCCACAGGACTGAAGGAACTAAAAGTCCAGGGAGGTAGGCATCGGGGAGAGGAGAGAGGGGGGGGGTGGACAAGGGCAGCTTAGACTCGAATGGCAGATGAATGGATAGCACTGGACTTGTGTATGTGGTAGGACAGTCCCACCAGCACCATCTGGCAAGCTCTTTGTCAGGCCGTGTTGGAGCTAAGCAGACATGCACAGCTCTAGGTGTCCAAGTCACTGACAATGATCAGGCTGATTCAGAACAGCATTCTGTCCATGCTGATGGGTATGTGTCAGTGTATCTACTTCATGTTTGTGTGGGTATCGTTTCAGGCCAGAAGAATGTGTCACATCTTGTACAGCCAGTCCCAGGGTAATGAGCCACACAACATGGGTGCTGGGTCCTTTGGAAGAGCAACAAAAGCTCTTAGCTAGAAGCCATCTCTCCAGCCCCATGGGTTCACTCTTATAAACATTAGTGCAAGCTTGTTGTTTGAATGGAATTTCTTTCAAACATTTGCTAGCGTTCGTTTTTATTATGTTTATGGATTTCCGCATGATGTTTGTATGTGCACCATGTGTGTGCTTGGTGGCTTTGGACAGCAGGAGAGGCTCTCAGATCCTCTGGAGCTGGGGTTACAGCTGGTTCTGAGCCACAGTGTGAGTGCTAAGATTTAAAAACAAAAGACCTCTGCAAGATCTGTATCTCTGGCATTGATAAAATCATTTTAAAAGTTTATCCCTTGATTTGATCTTTCAGGAGTCTAGAAAAAGGTACTGAATACCC
Source organism: Rattus rattus (assembly GCF_011064425.1). NCBI lineage: Eukaryota > Metazoa > Chordata > Mammalia > Rodentia > Muridae > Rattus > Rattus rattus. The sequence continues at coordinate 7,441,702 of NC_046167.1, read as the reverse complement.
TAGGGAAAGTCTTCTTATGATAATATAATGGAGCACAAGTTTCGACTCATTTATGTAAAAGTATTTAGGACTAGTGTTCATCTCTCCCTTTGTGGTTTAAGAACCACGGTAGAACATTCAAAGGTGATTTGTAAGGGTGGTACTCCCCCCTTTTCATTAAGTATGTTCTTTAAATTTATACTGTGACAACCTCTGTTGTTTCTTCTCATTACTAGTCGTTTCATTTCTCTAAATGCCTGTGCCCCTTCTGTCATTAATCATGTGCCAGGGGACACACATTCAAACCGCTTGGGCCCCTCCAAATATACTGGTATCCAATTCATTAAATGACTCATTAATTGTTTTCAAACCACAAGGGTCTCGTTTAATGACTTGCTGCAGCCATGTAATTAAATTGTGTCCTAGTGCCCTCAAAACGTATCCTCGTTTAATGACTCAGACTTGAAAAGGCAATTTATTGAGTGGCTACCGCTATGCCACCATTATGAAGTGAAGTGAGTTATTTTTCCGATTCGCATGGTTTTTTTTCTTAGCCTATCTGTGATGTCCCCACTATTGGTCACAACTAAACATATACCAGTGATATCACAACTTCAGAATTATTCAAGGTCATGGTATAATTGATCCTCAGGCTCCAGTTTGGACATCTACAGGGAGAGAACACATGACTGAAGCACTCTGTACTGTAAACTCCACGACAGTATCCATGGTCACCCACTGTGTCCAGGCCATGGCCTGTTGCATGTAGTTTTATAAGCTACTGCCATTGCCCAGGCCATCCCTGCTACTAGCCCCACCCGTCTTCCCCTTTGTACTGACCTCCTTCGGTTCCACGAGATGACTGTGCTACTAATCCTCTCCCAGTTTCCGCTGATAAAAGACACACAGACACACACAGACACACAGACACGCACACACACACACAGAGAGAGAGAGAGAGAGAGAGAGAGAGAGAGAGAGAGAGAGAGAGAGAGAGAGTGTGAGTGTGTTTCTTTACAATTTGCCTTCTAGGCCCAATTGCTGCCACCCGGTTAAGCTTGTCCTTAATAGTTTTTTATCTCCATTTCTCCACTTGCTCAAAACTTCAGTGGCAAGTCCTACCTAGTGCCTGCTAAACGTCCTTGTCAACCTGCCATAGCAGAGGCCACTGGCCCAAGCTATACCCCAGACCTCAAATGATTGCTGTGTTCTTCATCCTCCAAAGCATGGTAGAAAAGGCTCCTCTCTTTCCTTGCATCTGCTTTTTCCTCTTTGGACCCACAAGTCCCACCCATACCTTCCTCCCAGTAATTGGCCCCCCGCCTTCATAACTGACAAATCAAGAACCAACTGGGGAATAGGATATTAGTATCAGAACCTCCCCTTACATCAGCCCAACTATTTGCCTTATTTTCTCTTTGAAATCTAAGCAGAATGATGAGAGCTTGCATGCTTTTAGACTTAAGTATATTACTGATGACATGATTAAGCCTAAGCACAAATACGAGTAGGTGACAGGATTTTTTCACTATGGGTGTAGTCCTCTCTAGGATGGTGTACTGTATCTTCTTGCAATGATATAGTCACACTTCAAATCTCTCCTTGTTTGTTCATTAGTTCATTCTTCTATTCATTCTGCTTTCAATTTCAATTTTAATGCCTATATGCTGTGACCAGTTTGATAGCTTAGTGGGAGAGAATGGCGGTTAAAGAAACTACCATTTTAAATTTGGGGAAAGCTTTTGGCTTTTAATTAAATGTGTGTGTGTGTGTGTGTGTGTGTGTGTGTGTGTGTGTGTGTGTGTGTGTGTGTGTAATGTGTGTTCATGTGAATATGACTCACGTATTTTTGACTCTGGAACCATAGACTTTTGGTTGTGCTGGATCCTCTTCTGTGCTTTGTTTTTAAATTTTGCTTTGTTTCCTTCAATTTCTCTCTTCCGGTGTCAGACACAGACTGTCATACTAAGCAAACTCTCATCAAGTCACCTAAATGCCCTGTCTCTGACACTGCTTTCTTCTCAACAATTTCCATGTGCTTCCTTTCCAATCCAGTTCTAGCACATGTCTTCAGTCATTCACTTTTTAATTGTTTTTTGTCATGTAGGGTAGACACACACACACACACACACACACACACACACACACACACACACACACACACACACCCTAAGTTTCACCACAAAATACCAGTTCTCTAAGCAGTTAGAATAAAAGACAACCCATCTATTTCTCCTTTTAAAACGATTGAGTAGTTTCTATTCTCTCAGGAGTAATCCAAAGCTGCCACATTGTGGGCTAAAGCATGTTATTTCATGGCTTCTATTTTCTGGTCTTGATTTGAAATACCCCCTACCTAAGTTTTTACCCCCTTTTCCACGTTCTTTTCTTTTCCTCTTTTCCCTTTTCATTTGCTCTTCTACAATCTCCAGTGATTGCCCTTCACACGTGCAGAGTTGCTCTGTAGCCTTCGGAGTGTTCTATCCAGAGAGTCTAACACACGGAATGCTATTTTCTACTGTGTACTCCCTATTTCTCAAGTACCTCCTGCAGGCATTGAAAGATGAAAGCCACATGTCCCCAGCACTGCCTCCTACTTGAAAGCTCCCTGCGCCTTCACTGTAGAGGTATTAAATCTACTTAGACCTGCTGTTGTCCAGACTGGCAACTTCTGGAGTCATTGCAAAGTACTGCATGATTAAGGAAATTTCTCTTTTGCTTCTAGATAAATTCCACTTAGCTGTTTCAACTCATGCTGGAAGTAAAACTCAAGTTTAATAACCAAAGAATGTGTTTTGCCTTGAAGTATTCAACAAAGCAAACAGGCAAATGATATTTCATGTGGAATTGCTTCTTTGATTTGAAAAAATGAATTTCCATTTTCACAGAATGAGTTAAGAGATCCTTTATGAAACAAAAAGTCGCACGTCTTTATTCTCACTTGAAATGTTCTCTCTTAATGAATTCATTTATTTATGGAGGCAAAAAAAGCTCAAATAGAAGACACTATCTTTTGTTGAAAAAAGCAGGAGATATTAGAATCATAACATGAATAATTGAAAGTATAATACAGAGAACTATGCAGGACATATTAATATTTTCATGAAAGAGGTTTCTGTCCATGATACCTAGAAAAGTACTTGATAAACATTTTTATAATCATGGTAAGAGCTAATGTATACATATTTATTTTTATATTTATCTTTACAATGTGCTCTTAGTAAAACTTCATGGCCACTTAATGAGTGGGTGCTGTTATTGTTTCTATGTCAGTGGTGAATCTATGGATATAGAGAACTTGAGAGGCTCAGTTTGTCCAAAATCATTTGGTAGGTAGACAGTGACCGGAAATCAAGCCCAGGTAACCCCATAGGCTCCAGACCACACCCGAGTGTGTAGAACTTCTAGGGACAGTGTGAACCATGAAATCAAGAAATGGACTATTGAATTGTTGTCTGCATATGTGTATGTGTTATATGCCTATGTTCATGTATGTTTACATGGATGTGCACATGTGTGCATCTACATGTGTTAACTAGAGGATGATCTTATGTATCTTCCTTTAATATCTTCACTTACATTTTTTTGTGATAGTGTTTTCCACAGAACCTGGATTAACTCATTTGGCAGGACTAGTTGAAAGCAAGTCCTAGTGATCCTTCTCTTTCTACCACCCCTTCACTAGGAATTACAGGTTGAGACACGGCTCTGCTAGGTAATATATGTGGTTTCTTGAATTCCAAATCAAGGATTTATTGTGTATGACAGGAGGAACTTCAATCATTGAACCATCTCTACAGCCTTTTGATTGTTTAATTTTTTTAATTCAAGCAGTTCTTATTATGCACTGGTCCATAAAATTCTATGGCAAAAAATTGATTTAAAGGAAGGGAGATTCTACATAAAGGTATACACACACACACACACACACAGACACACACACACACACACACATATATTTATAAACAAGTACTAACACTATTTAGTGTATGTACTTAGTGTTTGTCATAAGACACATTAGATAGTTTTGTCATGGAAGATAGATCAATGAAGTGAGTAGTGGTCTATTTAACTCTAATGTAACATATTCGTGTACCCTCAGTTTTCTAGTTTTCATTCTCAAAGTTGTAAGTGATTTTAGAAATACGTCTGTTCTATACTAAAATGTATATGTGACCAGAATGATAATTGTTTTTCCTGGGAAGAGAAACTCTATGAGGTAGTGGTTAGACAGGTGCATATTACAAACAGCAACTGGTATTGGTGACAGAATTGCTATAAGCAATATTTTATAATCAGTTTAATGATATTCTAAGTCAGAAGCAAAAATGACAGGTCTTCCCAGAAACGGTCCCTTCCAGATGCCTCGCCAGTGAACTTTGAAGAAGGAGTCTTGAATATTTGGTTTAGGGAGTGACATGACGAGTTGTGAGCCAATCATGATGACAGCTGATTGCCTTTGAATCCTTTTCAGCATCCAGAATGTGGACTTGCCAGGAGAGTCCTTCCTACAAGGTGATGGGGTTAAAAACACAGCCACAGGAAGTCTTTAAAGGGAATATTAGCGAGGGCACAGCACCACAGGCTGCAGAAACTTAGGAGACAGAAGAGTGAGAAACCATCTAATACACCTAGGGGAATAGATGGTAACCTGGTATGGTGAAAACAGTTTATGATGGGACACTTAAGTCTCCATGATCCCAGGAATCTGTGCAAAAGCCAGGGAGTGATTGCTCATCTTTATATTTATTTTATTTCACTCTTCGTATCATTAAATCTTAAGGCAGCCAGGTTCCTCCCTAGACTTGTGTGTGAAATGACCCTGAAAGTCACAATCGGGGAATCACAGAGAGTTCTGCATATTCAGGGAACAGAGAAGGGTAAGAGGGCATTGGTCTCCTCACATTGCTTCATAAACCATTTTATTTGGGTTATTTTTCTCATAAAATAAGACGTGTGTGTGTGTGTGTGTGTGTGTGTGTGTGTGTGTGTGTGTGTGTGTGTGTGTAGAGAATAAAGCTAGGGACTTTCACATGCTAGACAGCCTCTTTACCATTGACATATATGCCTAGCACAATTTGGAATCATCCTGACCTGATTGAGTAAAGTTCGTATTTTGTATATGATGGTGGATCTAGTGGTGTCACAGGGATGTGTGTGGGAAGCGAATTTGAGGACAATACAATAAGGATCAGGATTCTTCCTACATAATATGGGGTAGGACACAGGATGAAGGTGCTAGAATTTTCTGCATAAACTACCAGCCAGAATGTGATTGAAAATCATCCATGGGCATTGATCTCAGGGCTAGCTACATAGTATTGGATTAGCAGGTTGCATTTGTGTGTGTGTGTGTGTGTGTGTGTGTGTGTGTGTGTGTGTGTGAACAACAATTGGGGAGGAGGAGATCAGTAGTTTACAGGGGAACCTGGTGGTTGGAATGGAAGGAGCTGGAAGTAGAAGAATGGAGAAAAAATAAATATAATTATATTTTTTATCAAATATGTTAATTTTATAGTTAAAATTGCTATTTCACTCTAATGAATATATTTTATTGATTCAAAAAATTATTTCATTGTATAACTAAAGAAAATTGTTCCTGTTATGTATTTTAAGTTATTTCTCTCAGAATCTTTGGAACCAAGTTAAAGCACTTCAGAGTTTGGTTGGCTGCATTTCTTTCTGGTAATCATGAGTAGCTGGTAACTATCATCCCTGGCATCACAGTTCTGAAGTTTCCTCTGATAAGCCCCAAGGAAAGCCTTCTGAGAAGGCATGTGGATTTGCACCTACTCTTGAACAGAGGACAGAGAAGGACGGCTACTTCAGAGTCACATGCTGCCCCAAACCCCACACTAGGTCACCATGGTAGAGACCTGACAACCCCAAAACTTTTACTTCATTTTCTTCCCCTCTGTACCAGCTTTCTGTTTTGTTGAGAAAATATTTGAGGAAAAAAAATCAAAGGCATGAAAGCTTTATTTTAGCTCATAGCTTTGGGTGTTCTCCATGTACTTCTTCTGGCTCCCTTGTTTCTTGGTTAAACAGCTAAAACAGTATCATGGCTGGGAACATGTGCAAGAGGAAAGCTGCTCCCCTCATGTCCAGCAAAAAGCAGAGAGAGTGAGCATGAGAGAGCAAGAGAGAGCATGAGAGAGCGAGTGGGAGCGAGAGAGAGCGAGGGAGAGCAAGAGAGCAAGACAGTGAGAGAGAGAGAGCAAGAGAGAGAGAGAGCGAGAGCGAGAGAGAGCGAGGGAGAGCAAGAGAGCAAGACAGTGAGAGAGAGAGAGAGCAAGAGTGAGAGAGAGAGAGCAAGATATATATATATATATATATAGAGAGAGAGAGAGAGAGAGACTGCTTGAGAGATAGTGAGAGCAAGAGAGAGAGAGAGAGAGAGAGAGAGAGAGAGAGAGAGAGAGAGAGAGAGAGAGAGAGAGAGAGAGGGGAGGGAGAGAGAGAGAAAAGAAGGAGGAGGAGGAGGAAAAGAAGAGGAGGAGGAGGAGGAGGAAGAGGAGGAGGAAGATGATATCTGCAACAAGAGCAATCTCCGATTGACTACCTTCCCCTTAGATGTCCCCATCTTGTTTTTTACAGCTTCTCAATTGATCATTAAGTTGTGAATATACTCGTGGAGTCAGAGACCCCACAGTCAATAATACCCCAAACGACCCCATAGTGCAGTCTTGCAATTGGAGGATAGTTAAGATCCTAATTGTAACTAACCTCTTCTCTCTCCATGCTTCCATTCAACCGGCCATGATGTTGGCTGAGATGTTCATCTTCCAGCCCCTGAAAGCTGACTCATGTGTCAGTCAGGCTACAGCCAGAACAGCAGCCCAGGATCTTACTGCACAGAGCTAGTTTGTACTCACACAGAGAAAAATCTTCCTGGCAAACCATAGCATTCCCTCTGCACTGGAAAGCGACAACAAATGAGAGAAAATGCCAGGTCGGATTTTGAAGAGGACCCAGTGCTGGGTTGCACATTGGTACATTTTCATTCCTTAGCAGCTTTGTGAGGTCATATCTATTACTTAACTATTCTATTTCTTATATCGTGACTAGTATATGAAAGTAGATGTGTCCTATCAACTTTCTTTATTCTAGAGTTTAATTTTCACTATAATTGAACTATAGGGTATTTTTCTTTGTCCTCAATCATGAATGATCTAAAACAATTATTGACACATGGCAGGCATTCATTTACCACATACTAAGTTAATACATAAATAAATGAATTAAACAAATACTTAAAAAGTACAATAATATAGCCACTTGGAACTGAACTCTTTATAAGGTTCTGGCCCTTGGGGGTTTTATTCTCTTTATAAAGTCCTTGCATGTTCTATAGAACAGAAAGAAAAAGAGATAAAAGGGGAAGAATTCAAAAGCGGCCCGTTATCTGACATGAGTCTATTCAGGAGTGACAAGGAAAGCCGTCCCCGGCTGCTATCTCCTGATGCACAGGCGTCATCTCCTCCCTGCAGAACCCCCAGGCGTCTTTGAGTTCTTTTTAGGACACTTTGTCTCTCTGAAGTTTTCCCTTCGAGTTTGCCTCTCATAATCAGTACATTAGGCTTATTCAAATTTGCATACTTCATTGGTACACTAAATACCTAAGGGCTTGACTATAAGTTAGCAGTCTGTCCAATTTTCTTCCCAATCAGGTGTTTATGTAGATCAAGCAGACCGCTTGCCCTCCATCTGCTGCCGGAAGTCCTAATGTTCTGCTGGTTAAACACTCTGGCCTTCAATGTACCAACAGCTGCCTGATTAAGACATTGTCTCTATGAAATGAGTGCAGGTTTTTTTGATTAAACATATGATATGAAATTAAATCCCCATGGATTTTGCTAAGTAGTCCCAGAACTGACCACTGAAGGCCAACCAGGTCAATGTAAATGGTAGAAAGTTGTGATATTTTTTTATCAGTACCTATTTAGGTATATATGTATGTGAATATATGTGTATACATGTGATTTGAAAGCATAACTAAATTCTTTTTATTGGGGAAGAGATAGAACTTTTTAATCAATCGATAATTTTCACATTGTTGCCAAATATGAAAAGATAACAGGATACTTAATTTGCACCGCGTGTGAATGCCGTTCATCAAATATTTTATATTTGTAAAAAGTTCATGTATGAACAAGATAAATACTTCAATAGCATTATAATTTTGTTATTTCAATTTATGGATTACCAGTTCCAGTTTTTTTTCATACAATATGATTTTTAGAACAATGCCAATACTATTTCAGTTTTACTTCCCTCAAATATGATTGTACTGAAAGTCTCTAACAGTACCTTCTAGATATATAAGTATATTATGGCATGGGAAAATTCATAAACTGTGGAATGTATTACTTTTGGGGATTTCAAATCTCCCAAATTAACTTATTCTTTTCTATGGTCCACCAAAGGAAATTCACTAATACTTTCCATGGCATATGTAATTACATCTCTCTCTCTCTCTCCTCTCTCTCTCTCTCTCTCTCTCTCTCTCTATATATATATATATATATATATATATATACACATATATATATATATTATACATATAAATTTTTATATATACAAATAAATATTCTCTATATACATTTTTATATATATACAAATTTTTTTCATAAAAATTTTGAAAAAGTATGCAACTGAGGCTTAGAGGAACTAAGAAAGACTCATGACCACAGTGTGGGTGTTTGCTGTGGGGAGGAGTGGTATTTTCGGATGATAATGTTTGAGCTTTACATTTCTAAGAAACCATTTTAAAAGAGTTGGTTTTGACCTTCTAGGTGATGAAATCAAAAGCAGAAATGAGCAATTATGTAACTCACAGTTTCCATCCAGAAATATCTTGCCATTTCTTTGAAAGATATAAAAGCTTTCCTAACCCTCAGCAAACATTCTGCACCATACCTTCAGGTCTACATGAGGTTAGTAATAACTTCAATAACAGTCGTATGGCTTACTTAAAAATGGTGCCCCAGGAAAATCCTCCTGGCCAAATCAGCTATTGTCATATTTCAGCAAAATTCTTGTGTGATAGTATTTGGTTCGGCTTAGATCATGCAAGTAGCCTGTGGTGTGTACAACTTCCTGCCTGGCTAGAAGGATTGGGCACGGGCATCATTACACATTTCACCCCAAACAACCTCATATGTCTAGTTCTTTGTAATTTTTTATTTGCTTTGTTGATAGTTAAATCTAGCTTCCTTTCCTCTGTTTATTCTAATTAGTGTGTGGACAGGTCCTTGGATTATTTTCAGTGTAGCCACAGCTATGAATCAAAGAGGTCAGTCAATGGAAATAATTCAATTAGATGCCAAAATAAACATGGCGTCAGCATCCAGCCATCTGCTGCTTCGCTTTTATTGAGATATTAAGCCTTTGGATAAACTGCTGTTTGGAACAAATCTTTGTAAATATTACACTCCCTTGCCGAGGCTTTGATTGATGTTGTGAAAAAAAAAGAGGCTAAAGGCTATCTTCCTCAGTGACCAAAACATCCTGGATAATTGAAAACAGGGAAATTCAGATACATAAAGACCCATGTAGTGTATAATAAGATCGGAGAATGTTATGTTTTGCCAAATTTTACAGTCCTAATAATGCTTGGTTTTAGATTATATCACCAAACAGCTACATAAACTTCCCAGTTATAACCTAATGAAGTGCTGATTTCGAGTCAGCAGCTCTTGTGATTACCCCAAGATGATTTTGTTGTCGTCTGAGGGAGGAGTTCATGTTGGCTGCCTTCAAACTTGTTACACAGAGGAGGGTTGCCTGCCTGCCTTTACCTCTTGAGTATGGAATGATCACCTGGTGCTAGGAACCAATACCAGAGCTTTTCTGCAAGGTCATCAACTCAAGCACCTTACCAACAAAGCTACTTCCTCTGCCCCAGGATGAACTGAAGTGAAACCAAGTTTTGATCAAAACCAAGTTAATTTGATGCATACCTTCTAAATATCACATCTTTCAGTTTGGAGTAGATGGTTTTAAGATAATCTTTCTGACAGTAATTGGCCAATAGGAGTGGTTTGTTTATTCAGCTGATTTCTAAGTCATTCATTTACTCAGGAAGCCTTGTTCTGTAGTACCAAGTAGAGCTGTGACAAATATCCCCAAATCCCTGCCTCCACACTCCTTACATTCTAGTGTGAGTCAGGGTACAGGGAAGGTCTGAGGAGAATCATAGGCCATGCTAGAAAGGGATGAAGCAGAATAAAACAGAGCCAGTGAAGTGTATCTGTCTTATCTGCCCTCTCTCTCTCTCTCTATCTCTCTCTCTCTCTCTCTCTCTCTCTCTCTCTCTCTCTCTCTCCTCTCTTTCTCTCTCTCTCTGTCTCTGTCTCTGTCTCTGCCTGTCTTTCTCTGTCTCTGCTCCTGTGTCTGTCTGTCTGTCTCTGTCTGTATTAGTGTATATTTGTATGGGCATATACTTGAAAAATGTAGATTTTATAAGGATTCATGAATGACAACACCAATGTACTAAATAATTGACATAATATAGATATTATAATATTTTAAAATTCCTAGAAAATGTGGGAGAACACTAAACACACCCAGAGTCAAAGTCTCATGCTCAATCAGAAGGCAGCTGAGACGAGTCATGAGCGAGAGCTGTATTTATTCTTGCTTTGCAGAAAGGAATGTGTCAGTCAGCTGATTAGCAACTTAGATATGTCAGTGGGTGAGACACGGGGACTGTCCCTGATGGACCGGTACCTGATTTGGCATGATATCGTTGTTGAAATAGGTGCTGGGATAATTTGTGTGCATATTAAAGAATTGTACATAGGCTAGAAGTTTACAGTTTGGCCAATGACTGAGGTTAGGAAGGACATTCTGCTAGGTATGGAAGACGCCAGATATCAAAACTACAGAAAATGGTATTGGATGTAGCTCAGTGGTAGAGCACTTGCCAAGCAAATTGTTTGACCATCAACACTGCCAGAAAAAGGCAGAAAAAGTACAGTAATAATAATGCTCTGTGTGTGAAGGGTGGGCCAAGGAAGATGTATGAAAGGAGTGCATGATCCCCATTGATATTTGAACTACAGGCATATGAAACCTCAATGGTCAACGCTACCGTCCTCATCCGGAAGCATTCTTAGCATGGTGGGAACAGAAAAGAGAAGCGAATGTAATTGGCACACGGTCAGTGCAAGGGACAGGCTGGATTTAAGCTGAGAAATGCAAGGCGCAGCTCACAGGTGCTAGGGCACTGTAGGGGTTTTGGCTTTTGCTAGGGTGGAATAGGGGCCTGCAAGGCACTTGAGCAGCTGAATTTCAGGATCTGGCTCCCATGTCTGTACAGTCATTCAGACTGTGCTGAGTATTAACCGTAAGTACAGAAGCGAGGCAGCGGGACACTTAGTTAAGAGCCTCTTGGAACATGTCAGGCATGAGACACAATAGCTCAAGCCAAGTGGTGGCAGGGGAGGTTGTGGAACCTGGCCGGACTGTGTCTGCTCTAAAGGCAGAGCAGACACATTTCATCCTCTTTTGAAGGTTAGATGTTTGTATATGAGAGCTCTGGGGGAAAGAGTGCTCTCAGCTTCTGTATATCTTCTTACCAGTGAAGGCACCCCCCTTCACCCCACTGTCTGGGAGATCATATTCTGATGGGAGGCACATGACTTGGATTTCAAGTTCTAACCTGAGCTTCTTAGCCAAGCGTAGTTGGCAGTGCACAGAGAAAACAGCCATGTGTGGCCTGTCTGTCACCTGACAGGGGGCTTTTATAGTTTCTTTTCTGTCACCTGACAGAGGGCGTTTATATTTTTGTTTTGTTTTGTTCTTCTTACTAAGGAATGATGTATCCAACGGATCAATAATTAGAGGTAGTCAGCTTCAAAAATTTGTTATTTTTCCTAGATATCTGTTTATTAAATCTTGTTATTATTTTAAGGAGCAAGAATCTTATTTTCCACAGAGCGAGGAGACTGAAATCTGGGCTTAAGTGCTTGTGTGAAATCTACATTATTCTTTCCACTCAGAAATGTTTCTGAGTGTTTCTAAATGTTTCTACTTCCAGTAAATAATTAAAAAAAAACTTGATCTTTAATCCATCTGTGTCCCATAAGTCATCTTTGACCAGGCTGTTGTTCTCTACCCGCTTGTCCACCCCTGCTAATGCTGTTTTGTCCTGTTCTCTCCATCTCAAGGCACTCAGGACGATCAACAGAACGATTTACCAACATGGAGAGATATGAAAATTTTCTGAACACTCTTAGGGCAAGAAAACCAGAGACATGAATGACATTCATGATCTATGGTTTTCCATACAAAACAGAACAAACAAACTAACTCCATCTTAGCAGTGAAATACAAGTATGGGGAAAGAGTGGATGAAGCATTAAATCAATCTCTAAACATATAAAGCACAGCTAATTTTATTAGCCTTACTGAATCTGCTGAAACAGAGACAGTGGCATATTTAATAGAATATTTTCAAGAAGGAAGAAGTAATCAGTTTATGTTCGTGTCTTCCATTTTCGCACTTGCATATCCATAGAAAGAATTTAGAAACCAATTATTTTCACTCGTTTTAAAGTTAAAATGCACAATTTTTCATTATAAGGTTCAGTTCTGTGCTTCAGAAGATACAAGTTCTGGCTATAAAAGTTTAATATCCTTTTTAATATAAACTACTGACAAAAACTATTGTTCATAGTTTCATGTGTTACATAAATACATATAATATTTTAAAATTAGTACTTCAGATGGTTAATTTTACTCTTCAAGTCATATACAAATCACTATTCCCTCATAAAATTGATCCCTGTATTTTGCTCCTGAAAAAATTTGACTGACAATTTATAATTGTTCTTGGATCTCACATTCTATATAAATTGAAATCAAGGATTAAAAAAATGTTTGATGTATTTTCCAATATTTTGAATTCTTTCTCTTTTTTTGAGATAGTTTCTATTATAATTACCAGAAGCACGCAATTGTTCAAAATATCACCAATGCATTTATATTGTCATAAGGATGTATTAACTGCAGAAAATATGTCTGACAAATTAATTCTGAAGGGGAAGGATGATATGGGAATTCGGGGCCCAGTCAGGGATGTTCTGACACGGGTATGTTGACTTACTCATTGCTTGGCACTGGGGAAGTTTCAACATGCATGAGAAAAGCATCATACTAAGGTACTAATGGGGAGATTTCTTTTAGAGAGACTGGTTATGAGACAACAAACACAGAACTTGATGATATGGGTAGCAGATGTTGATGTTCCCAGAACTTATTTTACTCAGAACTTATTTTAAAGAAAACAGATTAAAAAGACTGGTTATGTTATACATGCTAGCTTATTTATTCTTCTTAGCTCTCTTTAATAAGCTCCTGATATAAATAAGATCTTGAACTTCTCTCAAAGTCCCATGTATCGAAGGCTGTGAAGAGTAATGAAGCTGTCTCAATTAGAACTTCCATTCCTGTAAACAGCCACTGTGACCGAGGAAAGCCTTATAAAGGACAACATTTAATTGGGGCTGGCTTACAGGTTCAGACTTTCAGTCCAGTATCATCATGGCGCACGCATGGCACCATCCAGGCAGGCATGGTGTTCGAGGAGCTGAGAGGTCTACATCTTGATCTGAAGGCAGCCAAGAGATGGCTATTTCCCAGGGAGCTAGGAGGAAGGTCTCTTCTGTAATGGGTGGAGCCTTAGCATATGAGGAGACATCCAAAGCCAAAAACCACAGTGGCACTTTCTCTAACAAGGCCATACCTCCTAAAAGTACCACTCCCTGTGGGCCAAGCATATTCAAACTACCACAGAAGCCTTTAGGAGGTATGACCAAGGGGAAGGAATTTGGGTCACTGGGGCTTGTCACAGGAAGGCTTTCTATCCTTTGTTTTATTTTTGGCTTCCATGAGATGAATAGGTCTCCTTGAGGAGGTACTTTTCTCCTGTTATATTTCGCTGATACCAGGGCAAGGGATCAGGGTCAGACACCCTATGAGCCAAAAGTAAATCTCTCTGCTTACAAGTTGATTTTCCCAGGTGATTTGTGACAGCTAAGGAAAATTAACACAATATAAACAGAATACTCTCTGTACCCTATCTACATTTCTAGGGAAGGGTTTTCTACAGAGGGAAGCAAGTTTGGTTTTTACAAATGGACAGGCAGCTTCACTATCGGGGCAGCGTTAGAAGAAAACCATCAGTTTTCCAAAGTTTTGACCTTTTGACCACCATGGCACTTTCTGATTATAATTTTACCATCAATATAAAGTTCTTTTCAAGTAAATAAATATACTTGTAGAGCATTGTTCATAACCATCCCTGCGGTGTACATAATAAATCCATTGGTACTCTGATTTATATGTCAGAACGTCGTGAAGTTGTAGGTGAAGTTACTACTCTACAATTCAGTCTGTATGAGTAGGAAATGAATTGCAGGGCTGGAGAGATGGCTTGACAGCTAAGAGCACTCATTCCTGTCCCACAGGAACGGAGATTGATTATTTACACCCACATGGTGACACACAACTGTATCTTACTATTTGCCAAGGAGATTTTAGCTGGGCCCACACACGTGTATACATGAACAAGTATACATGTAGGCAAAATATCCTTACATGTTAAAGAAGGAGTGAGAAGGTAAGGACCGGAAGAGTGGGAGGAGCACTGGAGGTGTAAAGGAGTGAACTAGTTGCCACAGAACTGAGAGTGCCTGAATCAAAATCTTGGCGATGCAGGTGACAATCAAGTGGCCATTTTACAATTTACAAACAAATTCTCAGATACACACAGAAAAGGAGAAAGCAGAGAAGAGAGCTTTTTCCTTTGATTAGAGTGGTATGCATCTAGCACAAATTAATCTTACACTCTACAAAATAGTACCATTTATTCAAATATGTTTCACTTTATCAGTGTGTGATCCAAACACAAGTTAGAAAGAAGGAGATTAATAAGCATTTTAGATGCCAGAAAATATTTTACCGAAGTCACAAATCAAACTTGACAAGGCTTGGCAATAGGTCTGAGGAATGGCCAGATGGCCCGAGTGGAATAGACTATGCTCAGCAAATCTACATTTTGTGACTCACTCTCTTATAATCAGTTTATTATCTATTCTTCCATTCATAGACAGTTATTGATTTATTAATAAATATTTCTGGGGCAAAGCAATATTCAACATTCTTGGGATATCAAGAAGAATAAACTACAATTCCAATCATAGAAAGGCTTACTTTCAAATAGATACAAAAAATAATGATAAGGATGATACCAGTGATGCCAGATAGTTGTAACATTTCCCATGAAAGTGGCAAGGTTCTACAAGGCTAATGCTTAAATTCTCAAGTACTATCCAGTGAATGTTTAAAGTAATTCTAGAAGATTCATTAGGGTACCATATGGTAGTACTAATTGTAGTTGGTAGTTTTAATACCAACTCCTTCAGGAAATATTGAATAAAAAACATAAAGCTAATGTTTCATCTGTTCATTACCAACATACCCTCAGTGGCTGGATACTATCACAGGGACCTTCAAACCTTGGGAGTTTCAATGTCTTTGAAAGCAGACAAAGATACGAAAAGATGCTTAGTGAATCGTACATGCATGTTACAGGTCAGTAGATCTATTGGTTTAATGCCAACTTCCCTCATGTTTGAACATTATTTTCAGGGGAATAGTAATGTTTTTGATATAGTAATAAGTACAAAAGCAGATACTGTTGATGTGGGACAGTTCTCCTGATGGGGTTGGCTCAATTGCCTCCTGCAGACACTGAAAACCATGGCTGCTTCCTTTTCATACAGAGAATTCCACAGTGTTTTCATGTTTGCTATAGACAATGTTTCATGTGTTATAAGTTTATTACTTATGGTAATATTACTTGTGGTATACATTAATTATAGTGACTAATATTTACAACCAGTACATTGTCATAATTTAATATTTAGGGAACAGAGACATGCAGAAGTCTAGAGTGTCATTGTTTGTGCGGACATAGCCATCTTTGGCCTAAGGCACAGTCTGTAATTAACCTAAGCATTAAGATATTGTGGATGCTCTGAGCCTACAATATGTTTATATTGTATTTTTTGAAATGCTTTTCTAATTCTTTTTTCATAATAACATAAGTAAATATTTTTATGCTCAGTACTGAGAAAAGGAAAATGAGTCTCCATGAGATGTCTGTCATTCAACATAGACTGTGAATGATATTTCTTTTCAGCTTTAGTCCCTTGACACTTGAGAGCCATCATTTCTCAATGTGAGAAGAAGGGCCTGGTTCCAAGGAGAGCCTGGGGTGGAGAGAGGTATGAAGACTCCTGACACCCCGTTATGGTCTCCATATCTCTTGTGGGCATTATTTATGAATGCCTTAATTTTTATATATCCTTCAGAACTTGACCTTCTTCTGGGCTTGTTTGACTGCTCATATGGCCCAGTGTTACTCTTCCCCAACTAGAACTGTAAACTCTGGGTACACAGTTCAGTGTGAAGGCAGAAAAACAAACTATTAAAAAAATCAGTGACATTTTTTATCTTTCAGGAATAGAGGTAAAACCTGAAATTTCGGTGTTTTATATAAAAATAAACTAAAAAATGACCCTTAAAATGTGTGTACTCAATATCATTGTCCCCCAATTTTAAGGTTTGGTGCCTAGCTTAAGTTTTAATAGTTTCCAATTTGCTTTGACACAAATGTAATAAAATCTCTATGGTCTGTCCTTAAGTCTCTGAAGGTATGATTGTGTCCCATGAAACTTTCTATGTATTGTGATCTGGATTCATGGCTCATATCTGCAATCCTGTCATTCTGGAGCCTGAGACAAGAGCACCAGAGTGAACTGCAGGCCAGCATGGGCTATAGAGTCGGGTACAGTCCACCTTGTGTTATATAATAGTATTCTGCATCAACTTCCCATACCTCTTCCAAATGTTGAGATTATCTTACATTATATATGCCTGCAATGATGAAAAAGACTGTGAGCTTCAATGAAGCCTTCATTGTCACTGTCTGAGGTGTTGGGAACTATTAGACTTACAGATTTACAGAATGAACCGGGGGGGGTGAGCTTTTGAAGTCATCTCATTTCACTTTATACATATGAAACTTAAAGGTCCAGGATGGAAAAATGATATCCACACTGATATCTAAGGTTTTGACATGGGAAGCAAGATAAAGCCCAATTCTCTGATTCCTACTGTAGAGCTTTCCTTACCCTGCCAGAAAACATAGTCTGTTTCTCCCTCAGTTCATTGACGAGCATTCACTAAGTGTGCACTCTTTTAGCATAGTTTGGACCATGATCACAACTTAATAAATTAGCAGAGTTAAAACTATGAAGAGATAGATCCATGAAATTTGGGGTCTGTTCCATGTAAGCTCTCTGACCTCTGCTGGATGCATTTCAGTTCTCTCTCTCTCTCTCTCTCTCTCTCTCTCTCTCTCTCTCTCTCTCTCTCTCTCTCCCTCTCCCTCTCCCTCCCTCCCTCCCTCCCTCCCTCCTTCCTTCCTTCCTTCCTTTCTTTCATCTCTCTTTAAGTCTGTCTTCTATGAGTCTCTCTTAGTTTCTCACTCGTGCCACTTTTGTCCAGTTTATTTTTCTCAAATTGAATTTGCACACTTATTTTGATTATAGGTTCTCAATTCTTGTCTGCTCAGCTCCACACAGTATTTCACATTTTTAGTATTTTACCGGAATTTTAGGCTGAGTATACAGAGCCAGGACAGCTGACATTCTCCATAATTTGCCCGGGTTTTCCTGCTACTCTACAGAGAAGTCTCATTTCTGTGACACAAAACAGCAAAAATCCACAAAATACATTCTTTTGCCCTTTTCCTATAAATGTAGACTTTTCACTTGCGCATCATGACATCATATTACACAGAAGAGAAGCAGCCAGTGCTGTGCACCCGTTACCCAGCCAGTAAGCATTATTGAGGCAGGAGAATGACTGTGACATCAGCTTATGCTGTATAGCATATTGTAAGCTAGTTTGGGCTATACACCAAGAGAGTATCTCACAATTTCATGTGTAGATACAAGATAAGAAAAATCACTGTTTAATTTGATCTTTCAAGCATTTAGAAAGAGGAATGCTTAGTAATAGAGATTGTCAAGAGAATCACTTGAAGACTTCTTTATAGTAGGCTTGTATCCATGAGTGACTCTTAATTGACTTCCATCACTTAAGTTAGCTATTTTAATTTAGTTCTGTTTTGAAATGAGGTTTTACTCTGTATCCTAGGCTAGTTGGAAACTTACTATGTAGTCCAGGCTGCCCTTGAACTCAGGGCAATCTGCATGAGTAAGATTCCCCAAAGGTGAGAGCCATGGGTTACTATAATCTATTTTTTATCATTTATGCTATAACAAATGGTCTTGAAATTCCTTCTGGGAATCATGGGATGTGCTCAGTAAGGATGTTCTCCACTTGGCCTCCTGTTCTGCATTATGAAAAGAAGCACAGAGCTTTGCCTGAAGACAGTGCTATGTGAGAAGGGGCATGTTTGTAGAGCCTAGCCACTGAACAAAACAGGGCTCAATACACTGCTACAGTATAGTTAAGGCCCTGCCGTGCTGTTTGTGAGTTCCAGCATGATTGAAACACAGACAGGCCTAATCAACAAAAAGAGTTTTCCAAGATTTTTTTTTAATTCATTATGATCTTCAACATAAAAACTGTCACACAGAGCTGGGAATGTAGCTTAATAATAGAACTTTTGCCCAGCATGTGCAAGGACCGGGGTTTGATCACAGCAGTGTCAAAACCTCTTAAAAGATCACCCCAACACACATTATGTTCTACATTCTGTGCTACAAATTTCTTTTGAAATTTGGACACACATCTCGCCTAATGGTCTTACCGTTCTTTAAAATACCACATTTACTCCTAACAATGAAAAGGGAGCAGAGTTTTCCTTTGTTAAGTGCACATATTCTGCCTGGGTTTCAATGCTGTCTTTTAAGTTTCTGCTGTTTGTGTTTTCTCACATGAGTGAGAACGGGATTCAGATAAAATGTGTATTTTTAGAGATTTTTAATTCTCTAAAGCCCCTCGTCTGTGTCAGTAGCCAAGGAACCTCTTTCAACGAGTATTTAAAACCTTCTCATCTGAACAGATTACAATGAAATAAATGAAATGCTTACTTTCTGCTTCAACTGCTCCTAAGTAGCTCATAAAATAGAAGCATGGAAAGCCCAGGAAAAGCCCAGCCTCAACCCCTGCTCTGCTTGTGAGCACCATGGTAAATCGGTGAACCAGTTCTGTACAATTCCTAGCCCATGCTCTGAGCTGATTGATGAAAAGTACCCTGGTCTTCTAGTTGGCCACGAATGATCTAATGAAGTGTTTGCCCCTTTCCACACAGATGCCCAATACAGTGATGAAGTCAGCTCCTTTAGATGGAGAAATTAAGTTCTCGTCCTCCCATTTAGCTGTTGGTTAACCTGAACATGCTCCTCAGATAGATGCTATCTATAATTATTATTTACTACTACAACAAGTACTACTACTACTACTACTACTACTACTACTACCACCACCACCACCACCACCACCACCACCACCACCACCACCACCACCACCACCACCATCACCACCACCACCACCACCTCCACCACTACTACTGCTGCTGCTGCTGCTATTTTGAGAAGGATGAAGCATTTCAGTTACTGGGTTTGGAGAATCTGCATGAGGCAATGATGCTGTTTTTATGTTGTCCTTAGTTTTTCAAGGCGGGAGATCAGGCTAAGAGAGATTTGAGGGCCCCGTGTTTTAAGACACATAGCTGGCTAGTGGCAGAGCCAGGAATCCTAGTAGCCTCTGATGCAGTAGTTAAGAAACAACTGGAGCAGGTGGACCTTGTCCTCAGCCTGAGTGACGAGAGGCTCATGAGCTGGTAGAGTCTGAAGTCACCACATTCTCTGAGGGCTACAGAAGGAAGACCACCAAACTGAGGGCAAACAGGAATGGGCAGAAGAAATATTGAATGGGCTATTTTTTTTTTCTGCCAGGAAAAAAATCAAATATGAACCAAGCAAATTGATGTATCCTATTTTTTATTTAAAGAAAGTTTTTGAGCTACCACAAGTTTTAAAACAGAGGAGACAGAGGCTTGGCCTGGCATGGATTGGGGACAAAGATTCATGTAACAGAATCCATTAAATGTAGTTCATGCTTTCCTGTAATATAACGTTAGATTCAGGCTTTTGAAGGATAGTGTACTGATGGAGTAAGTGGATCATTATAACATTTTCTTTAAAAAAGTAATATTTCCTGAAAGGACATATATAAGGTAGGTAGTGCTTTTAGTGGCAGAAACAAGATAATAGGGCACTTTAAAATAGTTAAGAAGCAAATCCATGTACACAGGATATAGTGGCGTTTTGGGACACAGAGGCATTATCAAGTTGACTGTGGTTTAGAGTGCCTGAACATTCTGTGAGATGCTTCTCCAGGGACAGTCTGGTCAGCTATGAAATGCATTTGATGCTTTGGGACAGCAATGAGAAATGCCAGGTTACTAATGTAAACTTCAAATAGTAAAGTGGCCCGTTGTTCCATGTAATGTCGTTTGCATCATTCAGTCTGTATACAAGCTAAAAAGACATAGAGCATAATATAACCATATAAATGACCCCTAATTACTTGTAACAGAATCCTTTGAAAACTCCTTTGCACTCAATGTAGTGCATAAAATTCGTATCAGAAATAGTGGAAGTAGCAGTCCATCTAACAAGACACTTTGGCATTAATTGGCATGGCTTCTACACTTTGTGTTCTGCTCATTTTCATTTGCACGAAGCCCTTATTAAGAAAGGACGTTATCTTGCATGTAGGCACTTGCTAAAAGAACGCAGCTTGTTGACAGAGAATATTTTAAACTGACAATCTCACCATGAGCCTGTTCTAAAAACATCTGCTGCCTAGGAAAATCGGAACGGGCTAATAACAGTGACTATAATTAATAGTTTATTGCTTTAAGGAAAACAATTAACAAATTAGGCTGATGCTTAATCTTCCCAATTAATAAACAAGAAACAAAAACAATTCAGAGAAAGGAAGTAGTATGCATTGTCTGCATGAGTCACTTTTTAACGGATGATTCGAGTCACATGTCATCTAACACGTACCTGAGTCTGATAACAATGTCTTTGCATCATAAGACTTGGTTGTTTTGTCTTTCCTTCCTGTCAGTATTAAAACTTGTAGTATGATTACTGCATAGGAAAACTCTCAAGAACTCCATTCTAAATAACACACTCCTGGGGTGATTGCCTGAGTACCCATGTTTTCTCTTAAGAACACTAAATAAAGGCATGCTAACTACACCCCAATACTTGAAAGGCTGCATTTGAAGTCAGAGGTTTTTTTATACCCAGTAATTCCAGATACACTTTTGGGATTAATGAGTGACCTCTTTACGCACAGTTACACTCATACATTTTATAACATCTCCATGTACTTCAAGTGCACACTAGTGTTGGCATTACCATTTCATTGCTGAGGGCTGAACCCAAGGCTACATCCTAGTTCCTGACTTCCTTACTTTCAAATACGACAATATTTCTCGTTGTCACTACTCTCTGTTCTTTGCCAACACTGAGGTCTAACTTCAGTGTTCACTCATGGCCGGCTAATATCTTGGTTGCCTTACAAATGGCACTCTGTGCTTATTAATGGGATTCACCAAGTCCCTGCAGGCATTGGACCATGTTCTGACCTTTGAAATCTCTTCTAGAACACAAGATTTTAATGCTTAATGGCTCAAAGTAACTAGCTATCGTGTATTAAATTTTTATTTTCATTTCAGTTAATATTTGCCTTACTTCCATATGTATGAGTTTTACATTTTGACATTCGTTTAAAAATATCATTTTGGATGTGATATTTTGTGAAAATCGTAATTTTAAATGTTATAGAAAATATGATCATGAGATACTAATGGAACATCTAACAAAGTATAGAATATGAATAATTATATAGGCCTTTCAGAAGGTCAGTTTCTACTCTGTTGGCCACCTTCCCATATCACTGAAAAATTAGCCCCTCTCTTTCTCTGGAACATAAAGGTTCAGACTTACGTATCTGAAAAGGATTCACAAAAGGATGTCTCTTCCTTTTAGAGTGTACAGTCTGATGTGCTTTGCTACTACGGGTCATTATGTCACAAAACAAAACACTGCACTGGACTTTACTTTTAGCTATATTTACTTCCTCCCTTTGGAGTCTCCTTTCTACTTAAGGATTTTTTCTTTCTTGAGATTGTGCTCCTACATTAAAAGGGCCAGTGGAATTGACCCAGGACTGCCGATGTGGGCTATATCCAGTAAAATCTGCAGCTAGCCAATGAAGGAAAGAGGCTAAAATCCAGCCAGCATTCCATATGCCAAGCACAGTGCCCAGACAATGCATGTAAAAATCCCACCCAGAGGACATCTGATTCTAATTTACACAAAGACACTCTGCAGGCTAGCAGAGTCCCTGGGGCTAAAGTAATGCTGTCTCACTGTGAATTGAGGGACACTTTGCCAGTGTGTTTAAAAGCTTGTCATAACTTATCCTTTATGGGGCTGTTCCAGAAGGGCAGAGTTATGTGTGTGTTGGAAGAGAGGCAATTAGACACACTTCAGTGATAGTTTTATTTACTTGCTGTTTGTTCAAGCCCTGATGCTGGGCATCTAGAGGGAGAAGCATTTATTAGAAGCAAACTCCCTTTGTGATCCCTCATTCAATTATATTTGAGCTTCCTGGACTCTACCTGTGAAGAAGTGGGCAGAAG
The DNA here is from genome assembly GCF_011064425.1 of Rattus rattus. Taxonomy (NCBI): domain Eukaryota; kingdom Metazoa; phylum Chordata; class Mammalia; order Rodentia; family Muridae; genus Rattus; species Rattus rattus. The sequence goes on along the minus strand of NC_046167.1, from coordinate 7,418,952 downwards.
AGGCCCCTCTTGTGGCCATCAGTGTTTGTGTTTTCTGCTAATAAAGTTTTGAATGGATCATACCACATGGACTTGATTTCTTCATTGTGTTAGATGGACACATTCAAGAACAGAGAATAAACAGTTGGCACCTTGCTCGGGGATGTCTGAGCATGTACTGGACCTCGCTTAGGGATTTTTGTAATAAAATACAGCTCAGTGATTCAAAAGCTAAAACATGTTTTTAAAGCTCCCAAAGTTGAGCTAAAGTGCCAGCATTTTCCAGTTTGGACTGGCTTCAAGGCCATGAGAGCCCAGACACTGACTCATGGAGCCATTTCCTTATTAACAGACATAGTACTTCACATATTTGAGGCTTGAAAAAAAAATAACTGGACTTCAGCCTCTCTAACGCAAAGCTCTTCTCAACTCATTTTGTTTTTGAGACAGGCATGATTTCAAAGGAAATCTAGTCTGTCTATATTGTTTATTCTCAACTTCTCCCAAATGCTCTTTGGCTGTGGCTGGCTTATGTCTGAGGAATCCCTTGAGTCGTTTTCTAAGTTGGTCAGTCTTGTCTTTTCTAAGAGCAGGAAGCTGCACATTGTCAGTGGTAAGGAGAAAGTGTGCCTGGCGAGTTGTAGCTCCGCTGAGGGCGAGCATAATTTCTTGTATTTCTGAATTACTGATTACTCTCAGTAACAGTCTACCTCAAATACCATATACGATTAAAAATTCCTCTTAGATGCACCATGAGAAAAGCGTCACACAGAGTAATGTCAATCTAAGTTATAGTAATATTTATTTCATCATGTTTAAGGGTGGTTTTGCTTGCTTGTATGCCCATACATCATGCACATGAAGTTCCCATGGACACCAGAAGAGGGTATCAGATACCCCAGGAATGCCATTATGGCTGGTTTTGAGCCATCATGTTGGTGCAGTGAATTGAACATTGGTCCCCTAGAAGAAAAAACAAAAGGCGCTCCTGACTTCTGTCCCACCTCTCTAGCCCTGCCTAGATGATTTTGCCCAAAACATAAACACATTTATACACAACTCAGTGTTTTTGGCAAAGTTGTATAAGCATAAAAGTACGAAAGAATTTATATAATGTTTCCTTGTATCCACACTCTTCTGAGGGCTTGGCATTGTTATTATTTGTATAAATCAAACAGAATAATTTCCTTTGATGGAAAAAAAATAAAATTCTGTCGCCTGCTCTTTATGCTGCTAAGGAAGGTAACTGTCATTAAAGCAAACTCCTAATTAATATATAAGTGAACCGTCCATTTTTAATTTTCATGTAATTCGTTACATTGCAAGCTGTCCCTATCCAGAGCCATTCCTGTTCACCTTGTTACCAGTGCTCAGTGACCTTGGGTTAAGCATGTCCCCAAATGTACTCTACTTCCTTTTTCCATTATGACCCTAGGCCGAGCATGCTCAGGAATGTACTGCTTAGCCAAGCATGCTCAGGGATGTGTGCTCAGGGAATTCCTTTCCTGAATGAATATGTAAAGGCTCCCTGAAGAAAATTCCCATGTTTCCTGAGTTATAGCAGGACACTGCTTTGAAAATAACCAAAGCCCTTTAACTTAATGTTTTGTAGCTCAGAACGCTGTCTCCACTCTTTGGGTCATTTCCTCGTGTGCTTGGATAGTTTCGGTAGTAAGTGACCTGTGAGTTCATTGCTATGATGTACTTACAGACAGGTGCCTGGCCTGGCCATCCTGAGAGACGCTACCGGCAGCTGACTGAGACAGAAGCAGATACTTAGACCCAACCATTGGACTGAAGTCAGGGACCCCTCTGGTTGAATTAGGGGAAGGTTTGAAGAAGCTGAAAGGGAGGGGGACCCCATAGGAAGACCAAGAGTCTCAACTAAGTCTGAGTCCAGGGAGCTCTCAGAGACTGAGCCACCAACCAGGAACATACAGAGGCTCCTTTGAGGTTCTTGGCATATATGTAGCCGAGGTCTGTCTGGTCTGGCCTACGTGGGATAGCATAAGCTTAATCCTTGAGAGATTTGAGGTCCCAGGGAAGTGGGAGGTCTGGTGGGAGGAGAGCACTCTCTTAGAGGCGAGGGGGAGGAGAAGTAGGATGAGGAATGATGGGAGGGAGAGTAAGGGAGTAGCAAGGACTGGAATGTTAAATCCATAAAATAATTCTTTAAAAGGAGCTGAGTCAGCTCCCTTGCAACTGGTGTCTGCATTTACTTTCAAAAAATGTATTGGTGCCCATGCGTTTGCCTGTGATGCCGTGGAGGGTCAGAGCTCATGATTTCAGCCTTGCTTTACTCTTTAGGTGGCAAGAGGTATATTCTGGGACCAGCTCTACTGCCATCCTGCAGGGACACAGTAATGGCATCCTCTGATGGCAGTGCCTTTGTATTCCCTCCCTCCCTGTGCTTTTTCAGAGGTTGACAGAAAATGGATTCAAAATCAGGGCAGAGTTAAAGGTCTGCAAACGGCGGCTGTGTAAATATGTCTGCGGCCCTGGTGCCACCAACACTGCTAACTCACTTAAGCTCAGGTGGTGACACCAGCAAGCTGTATTTAACATCAAAGTACCACGAGAGTCAGCAGGGCCTGCAGGAAACTCTGCCAGGCTGATTGCAGCTCAGTCAGAACCATCAGGCAGCCAAAGGCAGGGAAGTCTCTGCACACCAGTGAATTTATAAGCTGGTGGTACATTGCAGAAGCCACACAAGCGACCTTTGAATAGACATTCTAAGGGGCATAAAGACAGACCTGCTCAAGGTACAGGTGGTGAGTAATCGCTCAATGAATACAGTGATAGAAACTTTTTGTTCTGCACCTTTTTCTTTGGTTTGTTTGTTTGCTTATGATGTTGGTAAATGGCATTTGAAAATAGTTTTATGTTTACATTTCCTCATCGAATTTTACGTCAGATTCTATTTGACTTAACAAGTCAGTGACTTGCATAGCTACTCACTTCCTCCCAACTCTGGAATAAAGGACTGCAGTGGACATGACTGGAGACCCAGAGCAGGCTACCAGTTCTTCTGTTCAGAGTCTGCCCATCCCCTCACGGGGTTGCACCAGGCTCTGCAGGGTGGTGCTGGATGCGGAATAACTTTCATCCATTTGGGATGCCCTGCTGCTTCCCACCCACAGTCTGAGAAAGCAGACAGCCTTCAAAGGATTTCTGAGTGGTTGTTGTATGGTAGAGCTTATTAGCTAAACAGGAAGCCCCTTACACCTGTCTGATGGAACTACAAGAGGCCCCTATAGTCTTATGGAAGGTACCCATGTGGACACACTTGGAGGCAGCAGTCAGATCGCCAAGTTACTATTTTTCTTAATTTTTTCAACATGGACACATGCAAACAAACATGGATAAAATTTTGGAGTGTGAGAAAGCTGACGCCAATACAGTTGCTCCTGGTTAAGAGAACCCTTAGCAAAAAAATACCAACCACAACACAGCAGACCCATATGTTTTGAAGTGATTGACTCCTTACAAAACCCTAGTACAAAGTAAAGGCAAGCTTGAAAAAGAATGGGTGTTTATTCATGTCGAGCCAACAGTTCAGGTGAGAATGTCCTTCTCCAGTGAAGCTTGAGACAAATTACCAATCTACCGTAGGCGGTAGGAGAGTTTTATTGTTTGTAGTATTATACAGTCAGAAAATTACCTAAGACAGTGAAGGAGACAGCGCTGTCTGCCTACCAGACCCAATACCAAGCAGAACTCTACATGATTCACTTTCTTAAGATTCTACGATGGAGAAAACAGCCCAGCACAGAGTTAGTTTCCATCTGGCCCCTTTGAGTAGCAAAGGAGTCAGAAAATATCTTCATGGGAAATGAGAAGTTCAAGGTCGCTAGACCTTAACTCATGGTTGGTAGTGAAGGTCTTTCAACTATGGGGAAAGAAGCCCGGGCAGATTTATGCCGGGCACTGAACGCTATTTTGTGACTTAAGCTTTATGTACTGAGATAGAAATGAATGTTGTCGATGGGGCTTAGCTCACAAGACCTTGCTGCATTTACCAAGAGGCAAGTAATATGGGGTAAGTCCTTTTTCTGAGAGAGAGAGAGAGAGAGAGAGAAGAAAAGCACAGATGTTGGCAAGGAGGTAGATGAGGGTATCTATTATCATTTTAGAAAGAACTGTTCTGTAGAATTTGGTGCTATACACTAGTAAGTGAATTCAGAACTTGAGGCCAACTTGAGCCACATTTCAGGACACTGTCTGTAAACAAACACAAATGAACACCACAGGACCAATTCTCCAGAGGTTATGGGTTTTAACAGATAATTTGTATCACCTTGGTTTATAAGCAAACCTGGAGTTTTTATCTTGGAAACTCTCCAAGCTAGCCAAAATGCAAAGAATTTTTAGAACTGCCTTCTGTACTTGGGATAGTCACATTCTGTTTCAGAGACGTGGATGTCTAATTAGATTGTCAAGACACCCAAATACTTTTGTTGAAATTCTTTTCACTTTCTCATAAGTGACAGACAAAATATTATCAGTAATTTAAAAACCAACACCCATTTCTAAAGTGCTTCTAGTTCTGTTTCATTCTGATTTTTAAACTGTTTCTATACACACAGAAAGATAAGATAAATTTCACCTCTTTTGGAAAAACAGAGCAAGTGCTATCTTTCCGTTGTTAAAACAGAACACCCACGTTTACTAGTAAAGAGGAAATGCTACCCCAGTTTTGGAAACTCTAGCCCAGGATTGGTTTAGCCTCCTTGCTTTGGAGTTTTAATCGGGGATTATAAGGGGTCTTAAAGACTCAAAGGCACACCCTTCTATGACATTAAAAACCCCCAGTGGGCTCCATTCTTAAAGACTGCAGCACTCTCCACTAAGAACCCCATCTTAACATTGAACTTCTGGAGAGCTGGCTATGCATAGTCTAAGCGAGGCCATCATGGAGCTGAGTCAGGAAGACATAACTGGTACGACTGCACTTCCATTCAGTTACCGAAGAGCTCTCGGTAGGTGGCTGCTCTGAGATAGGACATAAGAACACCTAACGCTATTGCCGTCCAGTACTCATTTAACGTATGTGGCCCTCTGTGGATTCAGGTACTGGACATTGCTATAGATGCAACGGTGTTAGCAAGTGTTATTCTGAAATTCTCAGGACATGAGATGTTCCTAGCTTGCTGGCCTTCTGGTGTGTCCAGGAGAATGTCTCCTTTGTCCAGAACCCGTGACGTTTGGAATCGCTTCACTCTTCATTTCTTCTTCCCTCTTAGAACTTTGTTTTTTTCATTTTGAAAGATGATTTCATTATGAGGTGGACTGAAACCAGTTTACAGTGAGGGTAGTTTATTTCAGTTGCAATAGCAGCAGACATTCAATGTCGAGCCAGAGGATGGGATCTTCCTGTTTGAAAAGAGCTGCTGGGACTCTTTTCCACTTGAGCTCTCTGCAAACCACTAATAAGGTCTTTAGCTCTGTGATCTTAGCATAATTCATGGTTGTCAAGAGCAGTATTTGCTGACTTAGTGGAGATGTTGACTCTTATCAATGAAATGCAAAGAGGCTGGAATGTATCCTGAATTTTCATTCAGGCGAACTGCGCCGGTGCCAAATGCACAGTGAGAGTGAGGGATAGTGACTCTGTGATAAGCAGAGGTGGGCACTGATTTTGCAAAATGTGTTGGCTGCCTTTGGAGGGGTTGCTAAAAAAGATAAGACACAGGTATCTTAGGAAGCAAAGGCAGAGATGGCCCTTGACTTTGCTGAACTGGGGAGCAACAACTTTCCTTCTGCAGGTAGGAAAGGCCACGGGAAGGAGGCTGCCTGGCTCACTCAGAGAGCTGTGGTAATGGTGAGTGCAAACGCAGCATTTGACACAGGTTTCTGGAAGTGATCGCGTTCAGTCTGAGCTCCTTGTGATTGGAAGGATGTCTCAGTTCCCACTTCCCTTCCTCCCCGTCTTCTGCATTCATCCAGCTCTGTTCTCTCTTGTGTAAGTGTTGATTTGCCTGGCACCAGGCTCAGCTGCGGAGCAAAGTGAATTGTCCCTTAGCTTTGTCCCTACAGCAGGTTTACCGGTCTGTGCCATTCTGTGCTTCACTATTAATAGATTCTTTCACAGGTATCTACATTTAAAACTGCACACAGTCATTGTGAAACATATTTTCAGTGTGCAAGGGGGTTTACTGTTTAAAAGATGTCCACAGCAGATGGATTTTTGAAGGCAGAATAATTACCTTATTGTGTCGGTTTCTGTAGCCTGCCCCCTAGGCTTGCCCTTCGATGTTTGAGAGCTTCAAAAGGAGTAAAGTTGATTCTCAGGCTCTTATGTTCCTCGGAGGTGCACACTGAGCAGTGCCCATTCACCTGTCAGTTTACTACTCACCCTGAAGGAAGACTAGCTGCTCTGCTCTAAAGAGAAGTCAGGTTTTGGTCCTGCTGTGTCACTCACTATTCTGCTTTGCCAAGCACCTTTCCAGGGTCTTCTAAATTGTGTGAATGAGCATTGACATGGAATCTTATACAGACATTAATATATTTCTGGAGTTTTATGAATGGAAACATTTCATGAAATATGTTCTTTAAAAATCCACCCCTCTCTCCGTGTGTGTGTGTGTGTGTGTGTGTGTGTGTGTGTGTGTGTGTGTGTGTGAGAGAGAGAGAGAGAGAGAGAGAGAGAGAGAGAGAGAAATGGGAAGAGGGAGAGGGAGAGAGTTTGTTTTAAGGTAAATAATGGGATCTCATAAAAACACCTTCTGACATGGGGAATGTTCCTAGCTGAACAAACAGAAGTAGATATTGCACAGTGAATGATTTTCAAATAGCTTATATCTCACGGCAGCTCAGGTCACCGTCCTTCTTGATGCATCATGATGGCAGACTAGTCATTATTTTTGTGAAAATACTGACCACTGTTTTGTGCACAAAGAGATTTGGCAAAGTACCAGCTCAGTTTTGGTTTTTTTTTTTTTGGTTCTTTTTTCCGGAGCTGGGGAAACCCAGGGCCTTTGTGCCCAGGCAAGCTCTACCACTGAGCTAAATCCCCAACCCCCAGCTCAGTTTTGATTGCTATTTTGGTCTGGGTTTACTTCTACCAGGGCCTTCGAAGGGCCTCTGTGTTTTTCACTCTTCTGTCTGACCCCTTATGATTTTCATGGTTCCTTTGTCTTTCCTTTTGGGTCATTTGTCATTTCTGATCCTGAACTTATGTTACCTTCTAGTTTTCCAGGCTAAGTACAGAGACCGTCAAGGCAGCCAGCTGGAGTTATCAGTGCGACATTTCTGATAAGGTTCCAAAGCTCTTTCAACAAACATTAAGCATCAACTTTTACAGGCATGTTTTCTTATCCTTTACTTAATTTTTGTTTGTTTAGCATGTAACTTCCATTTTGTACATTTTTCTGCATTTTTGCATTTTCTGCTTTAGGATTCAGTTTTCTTATACACACGAGATAGACACTCACTCTTTGTGCTGTCTATGGCTGATAGGAAAGTAACCAGGTCTTTCTGTGAGCAGGCTTTTAGGTCAAAGGCAGTCTTTGATAAATTACCATCATATCCCCTATTGGCGGTTGCACAGGGCTGCAAAGCTCAAAGTTAGATTGTTATGGGAATTAAAAGACACGGTCTTTTGAGCATGCTGCAATAATAACTTTCCAAAGCAAATGTTTTGAACTCATTGGCCAGCACTTAGGTAAGACATCACATCTGAGATATGTCAAATCAGAGAGATATGACATTTGGTTAAGCAGCTAGTGATGGGAAAAAGCTGGCAGGAAGGTTTACCATATTCAATTGCCTTTTGGGGTTATCATTTTTATATAACAAGTAAGCAGAGTCATGTGTATGGCTTTCCTTTGTCAAAGACAAACTAGCTAGAAGTTTGAAAGTAGTTTTGAAGAATAAACTCTTTGATATATATATATATATATATATATACACAGACACAGAGAGAGAGAGAGAGAGAGAGAGAGAGAGAGAGAGAGAGAGAATGGAGAGGGAGGGAGGGAGGGGAGGAGGAGAGGGAGAGAGAGAGAGAGAGAGAGAGAGAGAGAGAAGAAGAGAAGAGAAGAGAAAGAGGTGTTTGGCAAATTTGCTCTGTACTTAGGCATGGATCGGATACCCTCCAGAGTCACATCTTGTTTGTGAGATGATAAACGACTTATTTTACTCAGGTATGGCTGAGGTTCTTATGCTATAGGCAGAGAGCATCATCTACAAGTGGTTGATAATGTTCTTTCTAGACCAAGACAGATGTTCATGATGTAAACCTTCCTGTGACAACAACAACCCTGGTCACCTAAATGGAAAGCATCCATCGGTCACCACTATAGGATGGCTCTGCTTCCAAAGCCCAGTCATGGTACCTGAACTTTGCTAGGTGATTCTCTGGCTAGAAGGCTGTGTGTGCAATTTATACTTCTCATTCCAGGTTGGGGTAGTTGGTTTGAAACAAGGAAGTGCACCAATGTGACTTAGATGTGCTTCTCATTCAGAGTAGTACACAGCTAGTTTGTTTTCTAGAATGTTCCTTCGTAAAATCCCATAGTTCATAAAAGATCCGCCTGTCCTATAATTATGGGCCCTTTATCCTGACCTAAATAATGACCCTGCTTCATTTGTGTTCCAGGAACTTCATCTGTTTTTCTTTTGTTTTTTCCTCTTTATTTTCGAAACTATAATACAATTACATTTCCCCCTTCCCTCTCTTCCCTTATAACCCTCCTTTCTCTACTCTTTTTAACTTGATTGTTGTTACTAATATGTGTACATCAATAGACACAGCCCGGCCAGTCTGTATAATGTTACTTGTATGTATGTTTTCAGAACTGACCACTTGGTATTAGTGCTAACAAGTTGGTATGCTCATCTCTGGAGAAGACGATTTCTCCTACTCTGAGTACTTGATAGTTTCTTTAAAATCCATAAAGGATGTTTCAAACTTTGCAAGCTCTTTATGATAAACATTTAATGAAAAACCCAAAGCAAATGACTCATATGCTTGTGAAATTTGCCAACTCCCATGTCCCACAGTATATCCACATCAAAACCTATTCTCGACAGTCTTGTAGAGCTACTGTTGTTCTGAACAAAAGAAGAAATGTATTTCCCACAGTAGAGGAATTAGTAAACTAGAAAATCCATTTTCATGTCCCACAAATTATTGGTTATATGTAAGTGAGGGGTTGGCTAGCGCTGGCTTGGAGATACGCGTCACTAGGCCTGGTGCTACCTCAGAACTCACTGGTAGAAGAAGCTGCTGTTGATAGTGCTCTTCAGCAGGAATGAAAGCCTCACCCAGCCTCCAGATTCTCCTGTAGCTCACAGTAGGCCTCATCTCCTGTAGCTCACAGTAGACCTCAGGCTGGCTGACTGCTGCGGGTGGAGTTACACACCAGCCAGGCAGCCACAGGTGGTGAAATCTGAAGCTAAAGGAGTGGATCTCCAGTTTGGCAAGTTGCCAAGTTTCAGCACAGTGCAGGAAAAACTCAAGACCTATGAACTCCAGCTTCTTTCATTTTATCTTAGAACTACAAACTGCAAGACTCAGATAGACGAGTCTCCCGGGAACACCTCTGGAAAGGCTACCTTTCCTTTGGACTCAGTATGCATATCTAGCTGCTGCCACGGATTCTTAGCAAGAGAATCTTCAACTTCACTTCTCACTTATGAGAATGCTAAGCAGAATTTGATTGACCTGCCTACTGTACTTTCGAGAGGAGTACATGATTATGTCAATGAAGAATCAACTTATTAAAAGTTCAGAGCCTATACACAGATTGAGTCCTATGTGCTAGTCAAAGAAACTGGGTGTCTAAGGAATAATGATGTAACCACCCATCTCTCTCTGCCAGGAGAGAAAAGAATCAAAAATGCTAGTGCAGAGCAAGGAAGGTTTTGACAAGAATCACCTGCAATAAACAGGTCCTCTTTGATGCTAATGCTACCAATTGATATCTACATTGACAGAATCTGCTGAATGTCAAAAAGCAAAACGTGGTCCTTTTCTGATGTTCAAAAGGAGAAATCATTTAATAGAAAAAAATATATATGTATCATCTCAGTGTTGTTTCATGTTATTGCTTATTGATTGATTGATTGATTGATTGATTGATTGTGATGAACGTGTGGCATTTGTGTGCCCTGCCTGACTGTGGAGGTTAGAAGACCTCTTGTGGGGTTCAGCTCTGTTTCTTACTAATTGGGTTCCTGGGATCACACTCAATCATTAGACTTGGCAGCAACCACCTTTAACCACTGAACCATCCTATTGGCCTGAAATTGTTTCAAGCACCATTTTTATTAAGATACGATTTGCCCACGTAAACAAGCATAGCCCTTAATTGTAAGCTCAGAACAGGCCTGGTACCCAAGCTGTGGTATGTGTTCTGCTCTGTTCTGGTTACTACTGTATCTTTTCCCTTCCCAAGACACCACTGTCCTCAATTCCAATGGATTTGGCTCATTTCGAACTTTCCAGCATGGGTTGACAAATGTTTTCTATGAAGGCCAGATGGTAAAGAGAATGGCCTTTGGGGCCTGGATAGTTTTGTTGCAACTCTTCAGCCCTGCCTTTGCAGTAGAAATAGTACCAGGGAGTGTAAAGACAATTGCATATGAGTGAGTTCCAATAAAGCGTTGATACAGAAAATGAGTTGGTGGCTAGTTGCTGCCACGTGTCAGTTTGAAGATGTCTGCTTTATAAAGTTCCTAGCAAAATGTTTGTGAGATCTATATTGTGTACTGTGGCCAGCTCAGATTGGCCAACCCCCAGCATGAGGACATAGCTTCCCAACTCTCTATAGTGTTTTTTTGATGGTAGTTGGAAGTCGCCATGGTTTAACCACTGTGGGTGACTGCTGTGAACTATGTCAGCTATCTCCCATTTCTCAGTCCATGTGTTGTGAAATATGACAGAACTGAGTCTAATTAGCAATTTATTCAATGTTTCTGAAACTATTTATTCATCTGAAAGTGGGATATAGAACCATTCTAAGATAAATCGCATAGAGTCCTTAGGAATATGGCTAATTTCAAACCCATTGATCATATTCAAAGGTATTCAATACATGCTAAATACTAACAGTTCATCTTAGTACTTTGTCAGTTTGCTCATGGGTGCCTGACTATGTATACATATGAGTCTTGGTTCATCTGGAAGGCACAGGTTAGTGTGCTGTTTCATATTCAATTACTCTCTATTTTATTCTGGAAATAGTTCCTGTCATTAAAACTAGAGCACACCAATTTGGATATACTGGCAGACCAGAGAGCCCCAGAGATCTTCCTGGTTTTGTCTCTCCAACAGAGATTACATCACTATCTCAACACAGCTGCATCAGCTTTCTTACAGGGGTCCACCATGATGAATTCAGGTGCTTATGCAGTTTATGGACTGGAGCATCTTACCAAGCCTATCTTAGCGGCCTTCACCTTCTCACTGGAGGTCCACAATGTTCTTACTGATGTTGAGAATGCCTGACACATCCACTTTCTACTTCTTAATTTCTTCAAGATTTAGATCTGTCCAGCAATACCCCTTCACTTGAAGTTGTCTTTTTACTGTACATTTAGTCTATCTACAGCTGTCACCAGGAATGTCTTTTACTAAATGGGACATTCCTTTGTTTGAGGGACAAGTGAAAGACTCTCCATGCTCAAACATGGATTGCCACCCACTTTAGCAAGTCTTAGGTGTTCCTATCTGAGGCAGGATAGAAGACAAAGACATGAGAGGAGATACTCATTTCTGAAATCTGATTAAAGTCTCTTATCAACAGTGGCACAGGAACCTCAATACACCAGCTATTTGAGGTCCCTTTCTCTTCCTGATTGTAGCCTTCAATTTTCTGAGAATCTGATCAGAAAACCCGTGTTTTCAGAAAGGATAGCTACTAAAATTAATTTGCAATTCTAGTAGCTTCTGGTTTTACTCTCTCCAGAATATCCCTGTATATCAGAATATCACTCCTCTTATCAAAAGAGAAAAATCTAAAACATTTCATAGAAACTTGAGAGACACTAAAAGTATGTATACAGTCATGTTAAGGCAATTGAATGTACTCTTTCTTGAGGAGCCCAGACATGTGCTCAAATCATTTCACTCTCTGAGGAGCCCATGTTTATGTTCTTGGTCATGTCCTGCTTTCTTCTTGAGTGCTTCTCTTTGTCTCTTAACTCTCATGCTTATGACTAAATTATAGTATCTTTAATGAAGCCAGCAGTCCTGTTTCATTATCCTAGCTAATGCTGAAAGCTTTTCAGGGTCAATGCCAACAGTCCTGGTTTAACCTCAGTGAAGGTCTCTAAAAGGTTAGGGCTCTGAGGCTTCTGAGGGTGGCAGTGTGAAGGTCTGTCTGTGTCTCTACATCGTTAAGCCCGCATCATCATTGTTTGTAGATTGTACTTAGCTCTGCCTTACTCTCAGAACATGTAAGAGCTCTGGTTTTACTGCAGCTGTGTTGGGTGTCTTCTCAGATTATCTTTACATTGGATTTTATTGACAATTCATCGCTTTTATCCCCTGAGTGCACCCTTGCCTGTCTTCATTTTTCTAAGACTGTCAGAGCCTGATATTTTAATCATTGTTATGATACATTTTTATGAGTATCATTTCTTGTATTTGCTAGTCCTATTTGGACATGTTTTGTCTTGATATCATCCCTACCATTCTAACTTTTGGAACATATTCATAGACTAACAGAATACAAATATAAAAAATGAGGGAAAATAAATATGTAACAATGCAAACTTATTGCCACATCTCTTGAGAAAACTGGCCATCTGAATGTGTGCTTCTCTAAAAAAGTGATTTCTGGTTGAGGAAAAATTGCTGGACAATTTGACTCATGAGAGAGGGGAAGGCAGTACGTAACGCCAGTCACTTGGAGCTACTTCATCTCCATCACAAATTTGTCTTTCAGTGAATTTAAGTGTTGTGGTATTAGCTTTGAATGATATCCACTGCCATTGTGACTTTGGAAAGGGTGATACTAACACATCTGTCTGATCTGTCTATTAAAAATAGGATTCCAGTTTGTATAATAGCAATACTAGACTTCTTGATGTGAAAATCCATGTCCATACTTGAGATATTGAAATGTGTTATGCATAATAGCGGTTGCTTATTTTTTGTTATGTAGCACGGCAGGAAGTCTGGCTGTAACAAAAGCAAAACAGGTTAAATAGTTGATGGGGACAGGAGCAAGATTTACCACTAACAAGCAACTCATTTACTTGATCAACAGAAGAAGGCATTTGGAAACTAAGGAGGTTTACATGGCCTTGATGTACAACTGCAGTCCTGCTCTGCTTCTGAGTAAGCAGTAGGAGGTTAATGAAAGTTGATTAATCAGTGGTCAGTCTGAGAAGATTAAACTAGTGGTTGTGTGCAGAATAAAATGGACAGGAAGAAGCAGAACAGACATCTTTCAAAAAGACTGTTGCAATTATTCGGAGAGGAAGCAGTGAGGACCCTCAGTCAAGCAGTAGTCCTAAGGCTTGACCGCACAGAGAGACTGGATAGGAGAACCTTGACATCTGTGTTTCTGAACACATCATCCAGTGGTGTCCAGGCAAAGGAAAGAGATACTCCCAGAATTCAAGAGTTGGATTATAAAAGATTGCAGGGTTTCTTGGGGGGCGTGAGTGAAAGGTTCAAAGGCTAGAAAGATAAGTATAGGATGAATTGGTACAAAAGTGTTGAGTGACACAGTTAACTAATTAATAGAGTACAGGGCCGTCTTATCTCTAACTGCCCTTATGAATGACATGAAACAGGCATTTCCCAGATGACTTCCCAGAAAGGACTTTGACAGTGACATTGGTACTTGCTGGAGTCAGGCAAAGGATTATTCTTTCTCCAAAAATGTAAGAAAATCTAGACAAAGTAGTATTATAAAAGAAGGGATCTTAGGGAGGGATGTCCACCAAGGGGGGAAAAACTGATTAGAGTTTTCTCAGTGATGACTACAACTCACCAAATTAGCATTTGAAGGCGCAGTTATCTTCAGATAAGAACAGAAAACAAATGTCATGTAGTTTTATGCTTTTATCTAGCAGCCCTTTAAAACTGGGCCATAGTTATAACGATATTCTATATCTGGAAGCTAATGAAACAAGCTGAGATTTTTCTCTACTTTCTTTTCCCTTTGGGAAAAGGTTACGTGCTGATGTGTAGAGAGATGAAAATTCATCCCAGTAGCTGAGTACAGTCTAATATTTCCCAGTTCTGTCACAGCTTTCTACTGGGCCAACGTGGTAGGAAACAACAAAAAATATGTGGTTGTTTTTAAGGGGACTATAGTTTGTAAAATTTGAATGAAGTGTAGAAGTGGGAAATATATATTTTGTATAGATGGAATCTTATACAATTTCTATCTTTATATCTGTCGTGAGTGAGGCTGCCTTAACATATGCAAATCTTTATCTTTGATGATAATTTGGGTGACTAATACAGCCTCGATAAGGAATTTGGCAAGCAGACAATCTTTTCACTGAACAATTCAGCATACTGTAATGGAAGATAAGAAACTGATACAGTATAATGGAATACTAATTCTACACTCTGGGAAGATTTTGTTTCTTTTAGGTACATAAAGGAACTTTGAACATCCTATATAATTTATAGTAAGACTCTAGAAGCCTGTGCTCTAGGAAAACCTGTAGTAGCTGTTTGGAAGGGGTATTTTAAATACAAATTAATGTTCACAATGCTTATTATCCCTTTAAAATAAATTTGAATTTTGGGCCAAACGTCATCAAGTAATACTTTAACAAATATCATATTCGAATTTCTAAGTCAAGGAATACTTTTGTTGTATATTTTACTTGAGTGTGTAGAAATTTTTCTTTCTGCATACAAATTCAGTTGATTATACAGAAACCTGTTCCTTTTCTCTTGGTTGTATGAGATGAGGCTGTGACTCAGTACTGTATCCGGAACCAAACATGGGATGTAATTGATGTGGGCAGCTCAGAGCCCTTCCCTTTTGAACTAATAATTGTAGTGCAGAGTTGATGTCAGCTAACTGGATTGTCTAGTGAATGGAAGTGTTCTTGGTTCCATTGTTACCTTCTTGTTGATGTTCTATGGGAACTATCTGTGCATGATGTGGAGGCAGGCGCAGGGGTTGGGGGGGTGATGAGTAAGTAGCCCAGGCTAGACCCAAGTTCTTTCAAAAAATATTTATTTTTTATATTTTATGTTCATTTTGGATTTTTCCACTCAGAAAATTTTAATCAACTACATCAAAAAGTGTATTTATCTTGCAAATTGTTCTGTAATCCAAATATACACCAACGTGGAAAAAATAAAAGGTAGAACGCAAACGCAATGCAAAAGGACAGGTTAAAACGACTAATGTACGGGTTTCATATGGCTCAGGATTCAAAGCTTAGAGCTCCATTCATGTCAGAGCTTCCTCAGCTGTCCTGAACACTGATGCACCTAATTTCCCCAGTCTGCATCTTCCTAGAGTGGCCAGGGTTGCTTCTTTGCTTGGAAGATGTCAGAGCTTAACAGTCTCCTGTTTCTTCAGAGATTTGGGGGTTTTGGTGGTTTTGTTGTTGTTTTGTTTTACTTTTTTGTTTTTGTTGTTGTTGCTTTTCTTTCATTCTGTCTTTTAGTTGTTTGGTTGTTTTTATGTTGTTTTTGCTTTTCTTTTGTATTCGTTTGTTTGGAATCACTGACTGAAAAACTTGAAAAGAGCACGCTCCTTTGATTTAGGCATTGCTGTCCCGACGCTGCCCAGGATCCTCTAGCTCTTCGGCCCAGACTCAAACTCTTAGTCCCAAGCCCTGCTACCTTGACTGTTGGTTGGGTTACCGGGATATTCCGTCATGTACAGTGATATTATGTAGCTTTTATATCCTGACATGCAAATCTCTGACCACCAAGGAAATAGAGAACAGATGGGCTGTGTGGTGTGTTGCTAGCTTCCGCGTTCTCAGTGCAGGGGTTCCCAGGACCCAGTTGTGGTAGAGCAGGGTATTGTACTGAGTGCCTAGCAGCAATTCCTCTTGCATTCCCCTTGGAGTGCAGCGTGTGAAATAACAGGAGAGCTTACCCATTTTGATGTTTGGATTTGGCTTGAGTGTGTTCTCAAAGGCTCATGCCCTGGAGGCTAGACCTCCAGTGTCCTGGGATCAAAGTGGTAAAGCCTTTAAAGAGGTGTGGTGGAGTAGAAGTTAATTAGCTCAGGGGTGCTCTATCCTTGAAAGGGATCCATCCAGTTCCCATAGGATTAGCTCAGTTCCTGAGGGAGCTGATTTTTAAAGAGCCAGGTTAACTTGCTTTCTCTCCTTTGTACATAGCCACTCCTCTTTCTATTACAGTACCATAGTGTGTCATAGTCTGGTGACCCTCACCTCACCCCAGCTATGTGAAGCCTCAAGCGACAAGAATTATAAACCCATGGGGTCTCTTTGTTTCTTTTTAATGAAGAGCACACTCACAGATGTTTTGATATAACAACCCAAAATGGACCAATATATTTTTATTTATTTAAAAGCATCTCTACAAAAGAAAGATGGCTTCATTTGGGGGATAGTTGATGTCACAAAAACTGAACATTTTGGACGTACAAATGCACCAAGCAAACACGAGTTCCATATCCCCCTTCAGTTTTCTTTTCTTTTATCCTCCTGGGCTTACGTCCCACCCATTCCCCTCCTCTCACTGGCTCAAACAAATCTGATATCTTTTGAATTTCATAAAGTCTGTCCACTGATTTTTACACATAAGCCTTTTGTGTTTATTCTGCTGCACTGTACAACAAACAAACAAACAAACAAATTGACAAACAAAGAGAAAACTCTGGCTTTTAGTTTAGTGCCTCCAAAGCGACGGAAGAGTTTGGCATGAAGGACGTGGCCTGGTGTTATTTATCTTGACCTCTGGGAAGGTTTAATGACTATCCACAGTTGCCAGTTTGTAAGGATAGTAGTAATTTTGCATCTTTTCCAGGGCCCAGACAAAGAAGAGATGGACTCAGTGAAATGTGAAAAGCTGCCTCCGAACAAATACATTATAAAGAATGTGTAGCCCATGGACCCTGTAGGAACCATGCTGTAAGAGGCAGCCCCATTGCCCATTCCACTGGGTCATAAAATGCAACTTTACTCTTTTCTCCTGCCCCTCTCCGTGTTTGTTTTACCTAATAATTCTCAGAACGCTATTAGACAATTACTATGTAATTCCAAAAGTTTCTCTACCAGCAAAGTTTATCATTTCTATGCACTGTTTTCCATAACTCAAAACACTTGTCATTAAACCTAATTAGGCTTTCTAAGGGTACTACTAAAAATTGCTGATATGAGTTAATTCTGTTCCAATTCAATGTACATTATAGATTTTAGCCATAGTCAGCTAAGTGTTAATTTTAAAATTTTGAAAGAAGAGGCATGTTGTGATGTCTGAGGAGCTGGACGCTTTTTAACAGCTCTCACAGAGAACCCAGTTAAGCTCCCAGTGCCCACACGATGGCTAATACCTTTGCATCTCCAGCCCCAGGGGATCTGAGGCTCTCTTAGGACCTTCACAGGCACCTAGCATGGTCATGGAGCACACATACACATGCAGGCAAACCTTTACTCACATAAAATTGAAGAAATAAGCTTAAACTGTTCGTAGTTATTTATAAGGGGATATGAGGGAATTTATTTATAATAACAAGAGATGCCCATTATGAATAACTACACATCTGGTTAAATATTCATTTTTAAACCATTATATCTCTACTTTACAAAAGCCTGTTTCCCATTCAATTGCTCATTTATGTCACAGTGATTTCGAGTGTGGCTTCCTTTCCTTTCCGTTGAAGCTCAAGTCACATTGATGTCCTTGGCCCTTCCTTTGCTACTGGTGTTTTTACAGTGCATTTCCGTCTTTACAGAAGCTGTGTAACATGAGGCTTCTTAGATTGTTATTGCTATAAGCAGGCAATCTCATACCAACAGCCGCTAAATTGACACATATCTCTGACATTCTCTGCATCCTCCATCAGATCCTAAGGGATGAGTCTCAACCTCTAATGTGGAAGGTTTTGTCTTTGCCATTTTTTTCCCTCTTAGAAACAAGGCAACGTGTTTGTCAGAATGAAAAGTTATTTTAGGGAGTAGCCACCAAACAACTTTCACTTCGTGCAAAGACTTAGCACACAAGCATTGTCACATACCAGGAACATAGCTTTAGTTTGCTACTTAAACCTATTACCCCTCAAACCACCATGCTTTGCAATTTGTTAGAACATACAAAGCTCCTTAAGTCTCAGGCTTTTGAGAGACAGCTTTCCCTCCTTCCCTTACATATAGTGTTAGCCATCAAAATACTCCAGTCAGAAACAGTGTTTTCCTTTCGATGTATTAAACCCAAAGTGACAACTTTGAAGAAATGGTTTATTTCTATGACTTATTTGGCAAGTGGATGTGGATGACAGAGAACTGTGTTTCCATTTAGAGGAGATCCACTATGTCTGGTGTTAGAAGGCTCCTTTCCATTTTATTGGAATATTCCATTTTGTGCAATTAAAAGGGTTTGATGTCAGTTCTTATCACGTTCCTCTGAAAAGTGTCATTTGTGCTTCTGGCTTCTCATGGCTTCCATGCAGAGGTTATCACAGAGTAAATTTGTCAGAGACGTAAGAACACAAGATGACTAGACTGGAGTATTTTCATTAATCTGAATGGATTTGGTACATTTTCCAGAGGATTTAGATATATAGATTTTCTTACAAAGGAGACTAGATAAATCAGTGACTTGACTGGAAACCATCATTTTCCATTGGATTCTGTATTTTAAAGAGATGAAGAACACATCCAAGTTAAAGAGCCTGTGTTTTCCTCCAAGTCAAAGGGAGAAACTTCAGAATGTGCATAATGCACATGGATGAGCAAATAGAGTGTTTTGGATATGTTTTTCTGTGATTGGGAAGTCCTGGGATCAATACCTTTTCATTTAAAAACATATATAGGGCCTGATGGCATTTGAAGAAGATCTTTATCTCATAGTGCTCTGTCAGGGCATTTTCTTCTGTCCTTTTATTTTTTCATTTTAAACATTAAAGATTCTTCGTGATTATATCATAGTTTCTGGTTTTGTGTTTTATTTGGGATTTCTATGTGTGGTTGAATGTGAATCTCTCTCTCTCTCTCTCTCCCTCCCTCCCTCCCTCCCTCCCTCTCTCCCCATCATATGCTTATGATGTATATGTGCCTATGTGTGCATGTGTGTTTCTTGATTTTTTTCCTCGCCTGTTTTTTGTTTTGTCCTATGCTGGATTGGTTATTTCGTCTCATTGTATTTTATTATTATATTTTTAGATGCTTGTTTGGATCCTAATGAGAAAGAAAAATGAGGGACAGTGATATGGAGGGGTGGGAAACTGAGAAGGATTTGAAGGGAAATAATCAGATTATGTCATATGAAAAGTATCTACTTTCAATGGCAATAAGTACCTAGAAATTGTAATGGCTTCAGACTGCTGTGTGTTTTCCTGAAGTTCATATTAATGCTTTCATTCAGATCCAATGGGCACTGAGCTCATTTTCCTTTTTGGATTTCCTTTGATGACTTAGTAATTGCACTGTGGAGTTCATTTTTGAGGAGCCTGTCATTCTGCCAGCATCCCTTCTAGTTAATAAGCAAGTCTGATGAACTAGTTTAAAACCATCTTGATATGTTCCTAACAGACTGAAGTCATGTCATGGTTCTGGCGAGGAGAAACACCCGATCAGGCCAACTGTCAATTTATTCAGAAGTGGGCACCGTGTTGTCATCACTCACCCATGATCAGTTTTGATGAGGTCACGAATGAGGTCTGAATTCAGCTGTCTCAGCCTTGGTCTTTTATTTTTCCTCCCTGTAGCCTACATAGAATGAACAATGAGTTTGGCCTGGCAGTACGGGTAAAGTCCCTGACTGTGAGCAGTTTGAGATGTGACCTCTATTGTCTTCTGGTCATCAGGCCTGCTTCACCCCTCACAGTGTCTCCCTGTCATCTTATCTACGCTTCACAAGGACACTTATGTGCTTAGAGTAAATTCAATTGTCTCTTGATAACCATGAGTTAACAGAGGGAAAAATAAAGGCCCGTATCTAACCCCAATAAACTCCATCCGGGCAATGTGACAAGGTCTCCAATTCACTCCAATCAGATATAAGGGATTTATATTATGTTCTTCTCTGTTGTGTTGAAAAAGGTTTCTGGAGGACTGGAAATGTATTTTCACACCAGCTTCCAAATCCCTTGTTATAATTTAGGACAAGACCATGTGAGAAAGAATGAATTCAAATTGGATTCAATATTGTGCATTTCTCCAATTCCCCTGTCCATTACGGGTAAGAATGGATGAGACAAACGGCTTTCCATTTTGCAAGGACTGTTGACATCATCATGAATTGGTTGTGGCGTATCATAGAATTTTCTCCAGACAGGCTCAACTGAAACTACTCATTCTTACCTGATTCCCTGCCTCAAACTCGCAGCCCCATTAATTATAGCTGTCTGAATGAGGAATGCCCTAAAATATACCTCAAATGCTGATGGTGAGAGAGGAAGTTTCTCATTGTTTAAAAGTCTGAAATTTCTTTTTTTGTTAGTAGCTAATCTTTTGACACATCCACGTTGAATTTCCTGTGGAGAAAATAATATCCCTCTCTTTCTCATTCTGAGCCTCGGCTGTCCTGTGATGCATAGGTTTGCTGAAGAAATTAGATCTGTTAATCGGAATTTTTGAGATATAAGGATTAGCCCTAATTAATCTGTTGGGCCCAGTAAAATTGCAAGGAGCTTACAAGTGAAGGAGAGAGGAAAGGGGGAGTCAGAAACATCAGAAGGAGCTAGAGACTGCTGGCTTTGGAGTTGGGGAAGGAGGTCACAGCTGAGGAAGACAGCTGGGAAGGTAAAGGAATGTGACCCTAAGGAAATGGGCTTTAACTCAGTGAAAGCCACTTTTCTCCTCATCCTCTAAAACTACCTGCTCGTAAACCAGCTGTTTCAAACACTTTTCTAGTTCATGGTCATTTCTTACAGTAGCAATGGGAAGCCAGCAAACCATTGTATGTGAGGCAGTTCTGAAAACAGAATGAGAGTCCAGACTGGCAGTTCTGACTTAAAACATTTGATGTACAATACATGGGCACTCTCCATCCTTAGAGAAGTTATCCAGTGTTCTCAGTGAGGTGACCTCCTTCCTCTACTCATTGAGACTTCACATGGCTCAAATTTTCTTTCACCAAAGAAACACCTGTGCTTTGTTCTGTATCTATATTTTTTGGAAGAAATGATCATGTTATTGCATCCAGCATTAATACTGCCTATTTCCGAGAATCTTTCTGTGTTCCTCTCAGGACAACTAGTCTGTCTCTGTCTCTGTCTCTGTCTCTGTCTCTGTCTCTCTCTCTCCTTCTCTCTCTCTCTCTCGCTCAGCTCTGTGTGTGTGTCTCCCCAATTTTTGTTATAACTAATGTTTATTTTTGCTTCTCATGTAGTTAAAACTTTGCATACAGTTAGTTGTTTTATTTAGCGTAACATCACTGTTAATATTAAAATCCATTGACAAAATTGATAATTTGTACTCTTGTTTAAGTATTCCAGCACTCAAGAACTAAAAATCCCACAGGCTTAATATAGATGTCTTTTAATATCTGAAGAATCAAATTTAGCTCTTGACAGGGAAGTTATTTTATATCAAAGAGCATGCTATTCCTTTTAATGACTAAATGAGATTGTGTACCCAGTAGGTCCTTATAGAGTGTAAAAGAAATAGTAAGATAAACTGAGTCTTCTTAAACCCTGAGCTAAATTTGAACTAACCATTTTTATGTGATAATTATTTATAAATGGGTATTCAAAGGTGTTATTAGTATTTACAATGTATGACAGAGTCTGGACACTCAGCATATCAATGAGACCATCAGATTATACTCAAAATTAAATGAGGTATGTTCTTTTTCTAATACCCTAGGTATCTACTGACTTTCTCACATATCAAAGGGGAGAAATTGAAGAAATAAGTTTTTTTCAGTGAATATATAGGGCAACATTTTGCAGAACATCTTTTTCTTTCTGAGATCTAACCCAGTGCCTCCCTCATAGACAACTCTATCTGTAAGCCCCATCCACAGTCCAGGAATGATCTTGATACCCTATTTTACTTCGTGCTTCAAGAATCAATATGTGCCTGGACTCTTGGACACATTTTTTTTTGGACTAGACTTTTCTCCAAAAATATTGCTTGATGATTTCTTGGTAAAGCTATTGTTAGAACTAGAAGAAAATGCTGGCCTGACTGGTAGTTATTTTAAACTCTCTGAACTGAAGAAGGGACTGAATGTGGTCACATCTTTATGTTGTGAAATTCTTCGTGCTTCAGGTCCACGTTAATACACCAGCTCTCTTTCTGCAGATGTTAGTTATCATCACGGTAATTGTTATTTCTGAAGCTCTGCTTCTTAGAGAAGGATTTTACAAGGACAAACCATCCAATTATTATCTAATATTTGTAATAATCCTACACTGTGTATATGTTCTGTAGGGTTGTTAAGGAATCTGGATTACTACCCAGCATTCTGCTTATCAAAGTCTTAATTCTAGGAACATTTGAAGGCTGACACTGGTTGAAAACTTGACCTTTAATAGCAGTGAGGGAAAAACAATCTGATATGCAGAGAAGAAAGAATTAACATCTGTTCTGACATGAGCGGTTCCAGGGCTTGTCAGAGCAGAGGGATCTGCATATCTTCTTGAATTAATCGGGGTTGCTGTACTGAAATCTGAAAACAATTAGTACCCACAGTAGGGGGTAAATCTGAGAGACACCCTTCACCTCAATTAAATGTGGTAAATGAGATTAACATTATAGAGTAATGTTAGGAGAATAAAATACCAGGGATGATGGATATGCTATGGCATAGAAGAAATATTCACTTCCCAATAGTCATCCACTGTATGGCTATTTAAATGAATAAGGCACTTCAAGTGGATGTGTGCCTCTGACTAGACTGGCCTAGTACAAAGACTGGCAAATCGTAGGAGCTTGCTGGACAGCCAGTCTAACTGAAATGGTGAGCTCCAGGATCTCCGAGAGATGGTGCATCATCAATTAAGAGGCAGGAAATGGAGGAAGAGACTTGACATCCATCTCTAGCATCCATGGTACCAACAGATGTGCACATGTCTGCATACACACATACAATAGAGCACACTGAGTCACACAGAGTATGCTGATACGTTTGGATATACTCGATAGTCAGAGGCATTAGTATAGCTCAAAATCTGTAGACCCAAGTCAAGTATTAATGTTCTACACCCAGAAGAAGAAAGTCAAGGATCATGGTCAGAAACCTCTAAATGTCTGAGACAAAATAAACTTTTGTCATTTATGAAGTTGATAATCTCAGCTGTTTCATTCGTAGTAAGAGTTGCCAAGGGAACTTTTTTTTTTAAACCGGAGGACAGCTTAGATTCTCTAGGTCTGAGAATTCTAGAAATAGGAAATAGCCAGGAAAGCTACGGTGAGAGGGGCTCAGCCTGGTCACAGAATTGCAGGAATCCAGAGTGGCCAGGGAGGGGAAGAAACGTGTAACCTGGACAAGAGGATGCCAAATCTCAGAGAGTCCGCAGTACGGGCTTTATGGTAAGGAGTTTAAGTGAGCTGAGAGTCTGAGTGGACTCTGAGTGAAAGAACTCATCACAGAAACTATGGTGGAAGTATTTTAGGAGTGGTGTACCTAGCAAGAAACAAAAATTGAAACTGTGTAAATCTTTTTTTGGAGATTTACTATAGTAACTTCAAATATAGGCCTTTGGATAAGCAGAAAACAAACAAACAAAACCAAAACAAAGTGAAACAAAACCCACCAAGTAGAACTAAAACTCACACAGGACAACATTTTTCCAAAGACTTGTCTACATTTAGAAGTACCTTGCATTTAACCCTGTATACCTAGGTACATCCATAGCTATGATGCTTTGTCTAAGATCAGTACTATCACAACACAGCACAGAGCAGAGTAGCTTACAAAACAGAGATATATTCTTAAAGTTCTGGAGGACAGAGGTCAGAGATGTGGATGCCAGCAGGTTCAGGGCTCAGGAGTGATGTCTCCTCGTGTGGATACAGTAGACTTCCATTGTATTTCTGTCTGCGAGAAATAGGCAATGAAATTTCTGGGAATTCTTTATAGAAGTCCTTATCCCACTCACAGGGACGATCTTCTCATGACCCTTTACCTTCTTCAGCTCTATCTCCTACTGCTATCATGCTGGGCTCTAGCATTCTACCATATGTGTCTTGAAGGAACACGTTCAGTCCACTACTCTTGTTCGCAATATTGATATGAACTCATGGAATTCAATTCTGTGTGTTCAGGTTTAGATTTTGAAAATTCCCAAACTAGAATGGTTGATTAAATACCATGTTGATGTTTTTTAATAGAAACCTGGGAATAGTGTATAGTTTCTCTGAACATTCACAAATAGAGAATTTTAGTATTAGGAAAATAGCATAGCCTTGGCATACACACACACACACACACACACACATACTGGCATTACTACATTGACATATATACAGTACTAGCTGGTAGAGTATCATGTCAATCTTCTGAAAATGATTTACTATATCAGCACTCAAAGAACATATTTAAATTCTCATTTCTGCCTTTGGTGAAATTTACTATCTGTGTTTTCTCTGTGACTCATAATTGTGTCCTTGCCAAAGCATGAGGCTCACTTTGTGTGATGTTCTCATCAACACCAGAGTCTGATCCAAATAGACGAATTTCCTGGTATCTAACAAACGTGTCAAAACCTTGAGTGGCCAAAAATGTCACCTGGTCTATGTGGATCTTATATTTAGATCATAGAGTAAGTCATTCATTAGGTTGGGCATTCTGGGAAATGCTGGTTTCCTAAGATCCCCACAGAAGTAGTGATTGTCAACTGACTGAATTCATTCGACTGTCAACTCAGTCAATACTGTATGGATTTTTCCCACAAGAAAACCAAACCAAACCAAAATACCTAAAATTAAACAACAGTTGGCTGCATAAATCCAATAGGAGGCAAACTGCAGGAAATTGCCTTTAGCACTCAACCCCAGAGGATTGCATGCCCAATCAGAGCACTGCCTGCAAGTTTTGTTCAGAGAATAAACAGACAATGCTGAATGTATAAACATCTGGTGTGCTTGCCTTAGTGAAAGGACTGCTTCCGTCTGTGCTTATTAGAACTGGGTATTTTTGGAGATGTTTTTAGCTGCAAGTGAAATCTGTGTAATTGACAACTGGTTATTTACTTCATATTTTCCAAGTGGAAAACAAGACCGTGGCATATAGTAAATATCAGTGTGTATGTGTATGTGTATGATGTGTGTGTGTGTGTGTGTGTATGTGTATGTGTATGTATACAAGTATATAATTCAGAGTTCTGCAATTTCTTTGTACTTTTTTTCCTAATAAATACTACTGTATATTATAGGAAACCTTTTCAGAAATCATTAATGTTACTGTTGGATTGGGACTGCCACATAAGAAATAACTGGAGAGAGAAAACAAAGAAAATGAAACAGTTTTGAGGATGTTGTGGACACTTAGACCAGCACTGGTACTCATTGGTACCAGAGGAGTGAGATGGAGAGGAGAGAAGGAGGTGTCTTTATGACTCATATTGGGAGCCAAACCCAACAAAGTATATTCAGACACTATATGTCTGTGCTTTTCAAAGTGAGTGAGTGTGGGCATGTGTATGGGAGTGCATATACCATTGCTGTTTACCAGAGAGTGCATAGAGAAGTTGAAGATGAGACAGGTCAAAAAGTCAATAATAAATTATATTTTATGTTTTAACGATATGACAAAAATAGGTATGTCAAAAATATGAATTTCATTCACAGTCTGAACAAATGTTCCAACTTAAAGTCATTCTATAAAAATTAGCATTCAAATAGACTTTCTGGATTTGGCTTAACCTGAGAAGATTGGAAGAGAGAAATATTTCAAATTTCAATTTTAGAACTGTCAGTCTTTTACCTTTCTTGAATACTTACATTATTTTTTATAAAGGGGCTTATGATTATCATATTTTAAGTGATCTCTGAGTAGTTTAAAACTTTGGTTATCATAATCTTTGCTATCATATGAAATCACACTCATTTTTCTACAATCTCCACTGGAGTCTGATGTGACTGTGTTGTTTTGTTGACAACATGATGATCTCCCATGCCTTAGTTACTGTCTTTTAGTTTCAAGGAGTCTAGAAAAGAAAGGGACAGCTGACAGCCTCCAGCAGAGTGGGAAAGAGTCTGGTGTTATAGTTAAATCATGACAAAAACTTGCTTCAAATCATGGGAAGTTTAGCAGTTTATAGCAATTGAAATAAAGCTAACTGAGTCTGGTAAAATGGATGGGTAGGCATAAAGATAGGTAGAAGTTATAAGAACAATTAAGACAGGGTAGTTGATTCAGCTGGAGTGAATATATAGGCTTGTCTCTGTAATTTATAAAACATACTTTGTCTTTCATATTGCTGTTTTTCTCTTATTCCAGTCAACACTATTTACTGAAGATAAACTTGGTTTTCTCTCTCTCTCTCTCTCTCTCTGTCTCTCTGTGTGTTTCCTTCTCTCTCTCTCTCCATATTTCTGTCTCTGTCTCTTTTATCTATCTATCTATCTATCTATCTATCTATCTATCTATCTATCTATCTATCTATATTATGTATATATGTGTGTATGTATGTATCTATCTGTCATGTATGTATGTATGTATGTATGTATGTATCTGTCTGTCTATCTATCTGTCTATCTATCTATCTATCTATCTATCTATAGATCCATCTATCCATACATCCATACATCCACATATCTACCTACCTACCTACTGAGGATTGAGTACAGGACCTCAAGCATTCTAGGCAAGTTCCATACTGTTGAACTGTATTAGAAACTCATTCTTTCTTTGAATTTTACTTTTAGTTTCACAGAACAATATATCTTACTAAATTCCTTGTGCTTGTTTCAGTCTCTTGAGAGCTAGGATTACACATCTGCCCTAGTGGCAATGGGACTTCCACTCCTTATTATCCTTTATGCTCATCTCACTACAAGACACCCTTTTTCCCCCCTCAAAAGGGGGACAAAGCAGGGCTACATGGAACAGACCAAGTTTACATGCACCCTTCAGGTAGAGTGACATATCCACATTTTAAGCTGCTACGCTTCAGTTTATTCATTGACATAACACAACAACATAAGACAATGCTAATAAGATACTTGGAGAGTAAATGCAACACAGTGTATGAAACATGTACATAGGCCTGCTAATCATGAGGTAACCCTGTATTATTTTAATGAATAAAGATACATGTTTTTGGTTCATTAATAAAAACTGACTGATTTTTCGTAACTCTCTACTAGCTGAAAATTCCTTGAAACAAAAGATTTTAACTGTTTCTTCCAATTTCATAGCATAAAACCTCAAACAATGCAAAACAAAAATGGAAACTAACAGGATTTTATGAGGAGCCACTATTAACTGGGAGGGCAAGTTTTGTAGATGATCATCTCTGCAGGAGACCTCTAAGCACTGATGTAAAAATACTTTTAAGAGGATAAAATATCTCATTAATCAGATCATTTCAATATTGATTACACATTCAATATTTGCTTTTTGCTTTCTGAAATATTTTATATAATCTGATCAAAACAACAACAAAAAAGATCCAAATTAAAAAGAAACACAAATGTACACACACAGAGACACATAGACACACATACACAGAGAGAGGGGAGGAAGGAGGGCAGGAGGGAAAGGGAGAGAGAGAGAGAGAGAGAGTGAGAGACAGAGAGAGAGAGAGAGAGAGAGAGAGAGAGAGAGAGAGAGAGACCTCTCAATGAGAAAGTATAATGTACAAAAGAATTACCCTAAACAAAGCAGTAAGAGGAAAAATACAATTGATTTCATTTTGTGCTGGCTCTCTCCACTGCTAGGCATGGGACCTGTTGTTTAGTATAGTTTGTATTCCCAAAACAAATTTTTTCTTTCCACGTGATTGTCAAGCAGAGATAGCATCTTATTCAGGGATCTCAACTCATGTCTACTGCCCCTTCTCCATGCTGGGACTCTGGATTAGACCTGTCCAGTCCTTGTGAATCGCTGCCATAGGCTCTGTGAATTCCTGTGTGAGTCAGTTCTATTGGTGCTCTTGCAATCTGTCTGTCTCCACTACTGCATAGTTATCTGAACCCTGGGGGGAGGGCGTGTATAATGGTTGCATCCCATTTAAGATTGAGTTCCAAGGTCTCTCACTCTCTGCACATAGGGGGTCTCTGTTTGTCCCCATCTCCTGCAGGAGGAAACTCCTCTGATGATGACTGAGCAGGACACTGATTTACAAGTATACCAGGATGTCACTAGAAGACATTTTATTATGAGATTTCTTTAGCAGAACAATAGTATTTAATTTTTCCCTTAAGTCTCTGGCCTATCCAGTCTCAAATTCTTGGTCATGGTATGAACCTAAACTCCAATCAGAAAGTTTTTGGTTATGCCTGCATTTATGCCACCATTGCACCAACATAGTATTTTGGCAGGGCATCAATGAAAACCACAGGGCTTGTGTATGGGTTGGGGTTTACCCTTTTTTTCTCATAGCAAGAAGGGTACCTTCCAGTGCCATGGGTTCTAACTAGTTAGTAAAGGTGAATGCTCAAATACTGAAAATAATAATTTACCTTGTTTCCTTTTATTTATAAAAAAAAATCCATGTTCAAAAAAAAAACCTACAGTTCCAGATGTTGCTCTCATTTTACCTATTCAGTACATTACTGTTCAGGAATTTAGTCTTAAAACAGTTCATAAGATATTAGTTTTCAATTATATTGAATGAGGATTTTCCCTTTTCTGATTAATAGACATTAGTCTGGGTACATGATGGAGCATTGTACGGAAGGACGGACAAAAATGATAGAATGCAAATGATCAATAAAGACACAGCTCATGCTTGTCACAGACTTTTCGCATCCCCACTCGTTCTCAGTTCTTTTATGGTGGAGAGTGTTTGCTCAGCATGTGAAAGGACCTCGATTATATCCCTCAAATCATTAAGAACAAAAAGTGAGTACCAATGCAACCTCTACCCTCAATCAAATTCAAATTTTCTTGGAGGAACTTGCAAGAACCCAGGCCTTGGTGAGCTGTCCCAGGATGTGCATGATTTCCTTGGAGAGAAAGTCATATTCCTAATGGTTGCTATGGAAAGAGAGTCATGTTCCTCAGTGGTACAGCCACGGGTAGCTTCTCTTCCTCACACAAATCATGTTCTACCTATGCTCCTATAGGCAACCCCAATTAAACAGGAAAAAGACACAAAAGTAGGGGGATCTCTGCATCTGGATTTACCTTAACTCCCTAAGTTCTGTTCCTGATGCTCTGCCACACATCGGTATCCTAGGAATTTTCTCTTTCACAATCTTTAAATACATCTATCCCGTAAGTCATTGTCAGTTTTCTCTCAACTCACTTTTTACTGGTATGCCTGTGGTTGAAAAGCTTGTGGATGGAAAGTGTTGCTAGAGGAACATTTATGTTTCATCCTGTGTTATAAATAGTCTTCCTATCACACATTCGAGTTAATATTCATTCTTTTAGAAGAATATCCATGTGCTATTGAGTTAGACACTAGTGGAGGTGGCCTACAAAAACACTCTCCTTCCTCACTTCAGTGATCTTGGGCATTCCATTGAAGCTCACCACTGCTTGCTCTGTAATAGTTCTGCATTTACTGATTTAGTGCCCATAGGCAGGCTAAATGTTTATCATTCAAATAAAGGCAGAAGCAAAAACATTTATTGTATGGTGTGCTGTGTTTATGAGGCAGTCATAGACGGTGAGGATTCTGAAAAACTTGCTTCATTGTAGTTTAGATTTCTATTTATCCATTTAAATGCTCCCATATTGTTATTTGATGCAGAGAGTTCTACCCACTCCTTATGCATTTTACAATATTTATACCTTAAAATGATTACGTTTCAAGTACCTTTATTGAAATAGAACTTTCCTGGAAAAAAACTTCTTTTAGTGGTCGGTCGGTCTGTCTGTCTGTCTGTCTCTCTCTCTATCTATCTATCTATCTATCTATCTATCTATCTATCTATCTAAAATGGGCTTCTCTTTTCCTTGGATGCATGCATTCTTAATTTCAGGGTTTCCCTCTATATAAATAAGTATTTAAAGCAATACATTTCTCTCTGAATACTATATTATCTGAGTTTTTATGCCTGACATTTAAAATTTCCTTATTTATTTCTTCATAGACATTATGAACTTTTATCCCCAAAGTATTTCCATAGGTTCAAAAAATATATGCTTCATGATTAAATTTCCAAAGCATTGGTTCACTTTATAACCAACATACAGTGTATCCTTTTGAATGGCCTCAATATACTGCAAAAGCCAGTATATATTCAGTAGTAGGTGATTCTAAAATTCTTTAGGTGCTGACTAAATTTACTTGTTAATGTTGTTGTTAGTGTTGTTACTTTTAAAAGTTGAAAAAAATACCAAAAAATTAGTATATCTATGTATGGTTCAAGAAGTTTTATTTATTTTTCTTACAGAGCCATGTATATTTGACCCTATGTTGAATTTTCCTATTTGTCCACTGTGCAGTGGCCTTATGTGTTTTCATAATCATTGAGTCCTAGTGCTAATAACAATATCTTAATGATTTACAATGTGGTTTTCCTCATTCTCTGTCATTTAAACCATCTACGTCTTTATAGCTAAACTGAGCCTCCATGGGCACCACATAGTAGTCATTTCTTTTTGGGTATCCAATCTGTATATCTGTCTTTAATTTTTTATATTAAATAGACTTCAATTTAACAATTGGGATAGTGGATATGTTTGCCTAATTTATGTGTCCTAATATACTCTGTCTTACTTAATGCTTTTCTTCTTTTCATATTTACCAAGAACATTTTTGGTGTTCTATTTTAGATGTCTTGTTATAGATTCTCATATTTTTATTGGCTGATTATTAACTCATCATATGTAATTATAGTGTATCAAACTCCATGGTAAGTATATTGATTGACTAAGAAATCATTTTATGCATAAATGACTTCACTTGCCTTCCCACTTTATACTATTTCTGTAGCAACTGTCACAGATTTTATTTTTCCATTGTTACATTTATTGTATATTATTTTTTTACTTTACATACATTATTTTTAAGAGAAATTAATAGGGGAAATACTGTTTAAGCATTCACCTATATCTTTGTTATTTATTCCATGCATCCTTGTCTCTACTCTTTCTGGATGGTCTGTTTGTTATAGATCTAGTGTCCTTTTTCCTATCTTCCGGAATCACATTTTCTCAGATTTTCAAAGTCTATTTCAACTTGGATTTAATTTTAGATAAACATTTGCTCTACATTGATTATGATAATTCAGGTTGATAATTTGTTTGCAACTTCCACCAAAGACATTGCTTCTTTGGACGTCCTGCTTTTCCTTGTCTTTGATAAGAATTCAGCCATCTTTCCTCTCACTCTTCATTGTCTATCTACGTGAGTGTGGGCATATCATGGAGGACATGTGGAAATAAGAGGACTACTTGCAGAAGTTTTGCTCTTTTCCTGTTCCATCACGTGGGTTCCAGTCCTTGGAATTACTCACTGAGCCATTTAGCCAGACCCATAATTATATTTTAAATCTGGGAAACCCACTTTTTTTAGCTCTTTGTGTGTGTGTGTGTGTGTGTCATACCCATTCATTCACAACATTTATTAAGTTTGTGGTATGACTTAATATCTCTAAATGTAAACAACATCAGTGTGATTAAGGTAGAATTACTGTTTTCAACTTTATGTGTATTTAAACAACTTTGGAATTTTAGGGACAGAGTAGACACTGGGTGCTTTTTCGGTTAAAGCATTAGGGAATGAAAATAATAGGTACTCCTCCTGCCTCCAAAGGATTGGGGGAAAAAGGTGGAACAGTTTTCTAGACTCACAAAGTATTTAATTCAAATGATTCCAGCTTGTTACCATTGTGGCCATTGGTTGAAGATCATATTGAAACTATGTTCTCTGTAAGAGAGTGTGATTGAGATGTGGAAGAGCAGGGAAGCACTGGGTTCAGACTGAGGAAATGAGGAGGGATTTGCACCATGTTCAGTATCAATGCAACATGATGACTGTTGTCGCTGTGCACAATAGCATTCATTCCTGCCATTTATTGCTGTCCTGACATGTGTCAAACTTTGTTTTTTCATTCGTTTTTGTAATTTTATTAATTTAACTCATTAACAGTCTCTGGGTAGCTTCCTTTTCTTTTAAAGGTTCCAGATTTATAAAGAGAGTGCAAGTTTTATACTGCATAGTTTTTGTGTGTTCTGTGTCTGTTGTAAAAATATAAAAAATAAAAAAAGTATCACTGTCTCTTATCCCCCACTAGGTCCACACTGCAGTGCCCCAAGATATCTGCTGGATATCTTAATTCTCAGTCAGCAAAGCCTCTCACCTGCTCTGCTCCATCCCATATCACACTGCTGAAGGCCTCTCTCTGAGCCGTTAGCAATCTCTCTACCTATCTAGTTCCCAAGGCAGGTTTCTGTGCCAGAAACACACATCCCAATTCTGTGGCAGCCCAGACCAGCTGCCCCACACTCCATTACACTTAAATCTACACATGAAAGACTGCACAACACAATAACCTTTGACCCAATTGGTAAGATATAATTGCCCACCTAAACATACAAAGCCCAATTCACATCCATCCCTTAGAAACATTCATAACAACCTGTAAAGGTACAGTGTGGAATCTTAATGTCACCTGCCATATTGTCCTGCCACAGCTTCTCTTCCTGTCCCTCTTGTCTCTTCTTTCTCTCCGTTTCAATCTCCTCCTCTTCTTTCAAACTTTTCTCCTGCCCATCCTTCCTTCTTGTCCAATAGCAGGCCTCCTTCTATCTTATACCTGCCTCACCTGTGACATCATCCCACATGTGTCATACATTATTAGACTTGCCCGGCTTTATACTGCGTGTACCTTAACTATTTTTCTCTTGTTATTTTTATTTATAATCATCAATAAATGGGATCTGGAATGAACTCTCTTATACTGTAAAAATGTCCAATATCTAAGGAAGTCAAGTCTGTTTGCTGTAAACATTGAAAAATTGTGGTCTTTTTTCTTGCCATTGCACTATATCAAAAGAACTGGAGAATGTATATCTTTTGGATTGCCTCCCAGTTCTAGAATTTTGTTCTAGGAATAGTTCAATAACATTCCTTAACAGTTAAGAAACGGGCAATTGAAAATTTTTCAGGGTCCAGGGATTTACAAAATAAATATGTGATAAAGAATGGTTATCAGATAGTGACTGGGGGTAGTTCTTAAACTGGGCATAGACTTTATGTGAACTTGCTTTGTACTGTCTGAAAGTTTTTGATTCATGGAGAATATTTTGAGCATAACTAGACTGATGACACACAAGACTTAATAATAGTCATATTATTGCCCTGGGTCTATATAATTATCATCTTTTTTTTTCTTTTTCAGTTCTGAAAGGAAAAACTTAAGTAGGTGATGAACCACAACTAAAAACAATTCTCCGTAATTAAAAGATCAATTTTCAATAATGCTTCCCCAGTCATTGGAAAGGTTGGTGAAGTGTCAACCTTAAATTCTTGGTCTTCAAAGAGTTTTATTTAATAAAACAATTTTGAAAATTTACATCAGGAGAAAGATTTGTATGCTTTAAGGTATCTATGCAGACCTTAGAAGTTTTCAGAGAACCTCCCAGCAATCTGCATTTCTACTCTTACTTCTTGAACTATAGCTGCATAAGATATGGTTTTCTTCAGAGAAAGTATACTGCTGATACATGGGACATTTGAAAAGGACATTGGGTTGTTTATAGTTGTTTTTGTTTGATTGTTCATAGAAATTATTCGTTGCCCTTATACTGAAATCAATGTAAAATGCAGACTGTTCTGTGTTTTGAGGCAGGATTGTGCCATGTATCCAGTCTGGGCTATAACTTGCTAAGCTGCCCAAGCTGACTTTGAACCTGTCATCATATTGCCATGTGAGCAACTGCTTGCATAATTTTAATACAGGTTGAGTAATGCTTTAGGAACTAGTTAGGGCTAAAAGTGTTTTGGTTTGTGGATGTTGTTCAGACCCTGAAATATTCGTTTAATATAATGAGATACTTTGGGGTTGCGACCTTACAAACAAAATCCTTTGTTCTTTATGTACACTTTACATGCATAGCTTTTTAAAGAACTTTTTGAACATACCAAATTTTTGACTGTAACTGACCACAGATGATCAGGTGTGAAGTTTTCCTTTTATTGCAGAATTTTGGTGACTTTAAAACAGTTTGGATTTAAACTTTTTTAAATCAGGAAATTTAAATCTGTAAAAAGAAAAATATCTGAGATCTTAAAACCCAATGGAGGCTGAG
This sequence comes from Rattus rattus, assembly GCF_011064425.1. Classification (NCBI taxonomy): domain Eukaryota; kingdom Metazoa; phylum Chordata; class Mammalia; order Rodentia; family Muridae; genus Rattus; species Rattus rattus. The sequence continues at coordinate 7,384,523 of NC_046167.1, read as the reverse complement.
TGGAATATTTAACTGCACTGTACAATATTCTAGCTAGCGTGTCAATTTTGGTTGAATTTAGATTATATGTATATAATTTTTACAAAATCCATCAATTATGTAAATTTTGACTCCGTTATATGTTGTAATTATCTTCTTTCAATATCATCATATGCTTTTTCCCAGTTAAAACCAAATAGCAAAATCAAATACTTTGTTACTAGAACGCATTGAATGAAGGTAGATGTCTGCTGTTTGGTTTGATAAGATTACTAAAAAATAATTCATCATGAAATGGAAAACTACACAGGAGAGACAGTGTAGCAGTAGAATATTTGGTCCTATTCCTATCAAAAGAATTGTCCAAATTTTCATTAGATGTATGGTCAGTGTTACTCAAGAATTTCTATCTAATTAAATAATTATAAAATGCTCTGTGTGTTTGATACCTAAAATGATTTTAGGAACGTTTGTATCTGAAATATACCTCAGTGTAATGTGAAAGCGACCAGCAAAGGAATATATTCAGTAAGGAAGGCACTAGTTATGCAATTCTCTGAGTAGCAGGAATAACAGAACTGAAATAGAAGCACCTGGAACAGGAATATGGAAGTCTTGATTCTAACCAATATTTCATCTCAAATTCTTGACTTAATGATTTACAGAAGTCTTGCCATCAAGATTTTATGAAAATACTCCTGACATCTCTCTCCTCTTTCTACTTTCTTGAATGGATGTTCCTGAGTATTCTCTCCGTGCTGTGAGATGGCATAGGCCTGAGTCCTTTGAGTCCCTCCTAACACTACTCAAAATTGCCCTACACTATAGATCCTCACGATTACTGTTTAAGGAAGGGGAATTTTGAAGACAGAGGCAACATACTCCAGAGAAGCAGAAGGGTTTACTTTCTCCTCTTACAATGAATTGTGGGTATTCCTACTCCATGACTATTGTGAAGGATGCTCTCATTGTCACGGTGGCTCTTCTAGCTCTGCTTTTCCCTAGGTCCCCTCCATTTTCTTGTTTCTACTCTATTTTTTATCGAGTTAAGACACTTTTCTCCTCTTTCCTCCTAATATTCTCATTGAATGGCATTAAATTAATATTATCTCACATCTACTGAAACAACAAAATATTTCCGCATAAAGGCAGTTTCTTTTAAAACCTTGGCCAAGCAATTATATTGGTAGAGTTGGGTTTTGGCCTATCTGCCTACTTTTCCTTACTGTATTTCAATGAAACTGTCATGTTAAACTTCTCGACAGTTATATATCTTCATTTCTCAGCTGACATAATTTCTATAATCAATTGGTTTACAAATGTTCTATGCACATAGCTTTCTGTCTCTAGAGACCAGAGAACAAAAACTAATGATGATTTAAATGTACAAATTATTTTAACCCCTTGGAAACTTGACCATCAAATTTCATTCAAGGAAATTTGAATTCATTTAGCTCTTATTATCTGGATGCTTTCTACTTGATTTTACAATGAAATTCTGCAGTGCTTCGAACAGTATTTGTATGTTTTCTTCAGACCAATCAGTAGCCTCAGTTGGAACAATTATTTTGTTTGATCCATGGAAATAGGTAGGAGCAATATTTATTGTACAGTCTTTTTCTTTCCAATATTTAAATACATGCTGTTGATTTTGTATGCATTGGTTAACAGACTTCATGCTATTTCAATGTTGACCACAGATGGGTTGTTGTAGAGCTGTGCTTGTAGAATGCAAGTCCATTACTTGAAAGGCTCCATGTTCTTAGTATTCTGTTAAATTTTTGATGTATGTGCCATATTAATATTAGATGATAAGATAAAAGGTATTGGTAAAATCTCCTACAGCAGAAATGAGGAAACTTTCATTGAGAACTCAAGCACTGAAGACAAATTACCAGGAATTGTAGGAGTTTTTGTAGCATGATGTCATCAATTTTAGATTTAGTGAATTGAACTGGCTTAAGGTACAGCAGTAATGATAGGCGTTATAGTCAACCTCATTAATGATGCTTTTCTTCCTCTAAAGGAGGTGGGTGGTGCACGAACATGTATGCTGCAGTGGATGTTTGAGTGACACATTACACACAGAGATCTTAGAGGAAGTTTTTTCTTTCTTTTTCTTTCTCTCTCTCTCTTTCTTTTTTTCTGAGAGCATTGTAGTGACCCAGGAGAGAGCAATTTAATTAGCCTTATCTGACTTTCCATGACTTCTTAGCTTGATGGCACTGACAAGGTATGTCATCACCACACTATGAAGTCCTCAAATGATGACACATGGTTTCTTGGAACACAAACTTTCAGAGAAGCAGTCATTTCTAAATTTAAAGGCTCACTTTCATATTCTGGAAATTGTGTATTTGAACTGAAGTCACCTATAATTATCACCTCTTCTGCACCTTTTCTCAAAGCAATTGATAATGAAAGCATGATTTTATTCTCTGGTAAATAGGGCGTCTTTGTATGACTAATAATTATTTATGTGCTTAAGAATGTGGATCCTCTAGTATAGGGGAATGTCAGGATGGGGAAGCGGGAAGGGGTGGGTGGTTGGGTGGGGGAATACCCTCATAGAAGAAGGGAAAGGGGGGATGGGATAGGGGGTTTATGGACAGGAAACCTGGAAAGGGGATAATATCTGAAATGTAAATAAAAAAACAAATAAAAAAAGAATGTGGAAAGAAACATATAAATCATGTTTTTGTTTGTTTTGGATGTTGCTAGAAATTTGATATTTAGCAAACATTTTTGTATTAAAAATATTTTGCTCAAGAAACAAAGAATGTGGTTAGAGAGAAGACTCAGCTTTAAAGAGCACTGGCTGCTCTTCCAGAGGACCATGCCTTTACAAAGCAGGTACATATACAATACATATACATATAAGTAGGCAAAATGCTCAAACTCATAAAATGGCTTTTTAAAAGTTAAAGAAGATATGAATGTTGTAAGTGAAATCTTAATATTTACAGTTCTTGTTCCCTGGGAAACTCAACAGTGATGAAAGATGACCCAGTCTAGATCATCATTCTGAAACCAGGGTTCTGTTTCTAATAGGAATATGTGAAGACATGATTAAAATTCCTTTTGCGATAGTACTACAAACTAGACATTGTTCAAGTTAAAAAGTCCAAAGCTCTTTTGACATAATCAGTTAAAAGTCTTCAGAAAGGCTGTGGAGTCTGGGAATATTTACTAACCATGGCTTTGGTACAGAAATGGTTTACCATTTTGGTAGCCCCAGTGTAGGTAGAAGAATATAACCCACGATCTTCCATGTTCTATGTGTTCATCTGTCTGATATAGAGACCATATTAATGAACCCACATTAGAGAAGATGTATCAGCCCAATTTTGTGTGAATTAGATTTTACCCAAATTGAGTGTTCAGTTCTCATTTAGTAATTCTCACATTCTGTAAGGAATAAGAATTATATTGGTATCTTGGTAAACTTTAGATCTCTGAGCCACTCACTAGGAGTTCTGACTTTGGGCAAGAAGCAACATTTTTCTTCGGTGTCCTATCATTGATGGTACAGTACTCTATTCAGAAATATACTCAATCGAAAGTTCAGCACTTAAGCAGGAACGAAGACGTGTGTTCACAGAGGTCAGCCAGCCAATTTACTTGAGTCATTGAGAAAATGCTGTTGCAGAAAAACAACTGTACTGAACTGGTAATTAAAAAAAAGAGTGCTTGCCGAGCAAGCACAAGGCCCTGGGTTTGGTCCCCAGCTCTGAAAAAAAGAAAAAAGAAAGAAAAAAGTTAGGCATTCGAGCATTATTTTGTGCACGTGTGCGAGCAAAAGGAATAAAAGCTATGGAGGGAAAGGCACAAAATAAAGAAAGAATATTAAAAGCAGTAAGGGAAAAAGGTCAAACATATAAAGGCAGACCTATTGAATCACATAGAAACTATGAAGGCCAGAAGATCCTGGACTGATGTCATACAGACCCCAGAGAACACAAATGCCAGCCCAGGCTACCTTATCCTGCAAAACTCTCAATTAACATAGATGGAGAAACCAAGATATTCGATGACAAAACCAAATTTACACAATATCTTTCTACAAATCCAGCACTACAAAGGATAATAAATGGTAAAGCCCAACATAAGGAGGCAAACTATACCCTAGAAGAGGCAACAAACTAATCGTCTTGGCAACAAAACAAACAGAAGAAAAGCACACAAACATAATCTGATATCCAAATATGAATATAACAGGGAAGCAATAATCACTATTCCTTAATATCTCTCAACATCAATGGCCTCAACTCCCCAATAAAAAGACATAGATTAACAAACTGGATACTGTCAGGGACCCTGCATTCTGCTGCCTGGGAAACACACCTCAGAGACAAAGACAGACACTACCTCAGAGTGAAAGGCTGGAAACAACTTTCCAAGCAAATGGTCAGAAGAAGCAAGCTGGAGTAGCCATTCTAATATCAAATAAAATCAATTTTCAACTAAAAAGTCATCAAAAAAAGATAAGGAAGGACACTTTATATTCATCAGGAAAAATCCACCAAGATGAACTCTCAATCTTAAATATCTATGCCCCAAATACAAGGGCACCTACATACGTAAAAGAAACCTTACTAAAGCTCAAAACCCACATTGTACCTCACACAATAATAGTAGGAGATTTCAACACCCCACTCTCATCAATGGACAAATCATGGAAACAGAAATTAAACAGAGGCGTGAACAGGCGAAGAAGTCATGAGCCAAATGGACTTACGACATTTATAGAAGCGTTCTACCCTAAAGCAAAAAGGATATACCTTCTTCTCAGCTCCTCATGGTACTTTCTCCAAAATTGACCATATAATTGGTCAAAATGGGCCTCAACAGGTACAGAAAGATAGAAATAATCCCATCGTGCTGTCGGACCACCACGGCCTAAAGCTGGTCTTCAATAACAATAAGGGAAGAATGCCCACATATACGTGGAAATTGAACAATGCTCTACTCAATGATAACCTGGTCAAGGAAGAAATAAAGAAAGAAATTAAAAACTTTTTAGAATTTAATGAAAAGGAAGGTACAACATACCCAAACTTATGGGACACAATGAAAGCTGTGCTAAGAGGAAAACTCATAGCGCTGAGTGCCTGCAGAAAGAAACAGGAAAGAGCATATGTCAGCAGCTTGACAGCACAACTAAAAGCTCTAGAACAAAAAGAAGCAAATACACCCAGGAGGAGTAGAAGGAAGGAAATAATCAAACTCAGAGCTGAAATCAACCAAGTAGAAACAAAAAGGACCATAGAAAGAATCAACAGAACCAAAAGTTGGTTCTTTGAGAAAATCAACAAGATAGATAAACCCCTAGCCAGACTAACGAGAGGACACAGAGAGTGTGTCCAAATTAACAAAATCAGAAATGAAAAGGGAGACATAACTACAGATTCAGAGGAAATTCAAAAAATCATCAGATCTGACTATAAAAGCCTATATTCAACAAAACTTGAAAATCTACAGAAATGGACAATTTTAGACAGATACCAGGTACCGAAGTTAAATCAGGAACAGATAAACCAGTTAAACAACCCCATAACTCCTAAGGAAATAGAAGCAGTCATTAAAGCTCTCCCAACCAAAAAGAGCCCAGGTCCAGACGGGTTTAGTGCAGAATTCTATCAGACGTTCATAGAAGACCTCATACCAATATTATCCAAACATTCCACAAAATTGAAACAGATGGAGCACTACCGAATTCCTTCTATGAAGCCACAATTACTCTTATACCTAAACCACAAAAGACCCAACAAAGAAAAAGAACTTCAGACCAATTTCCTTATGAACATTGGGCAAAAATACTCAACAAAATTCTGGCAAACCGAATCCAAGAGCACATCAAAACAATCATCCACCATGATCAAAGAAACTTCATCCCAGGCATGCAGGGATGGTTTAATATCTGGAAAACCATCAACGTGATCCATTATATAAACAAACTGAAAGAACAAAACCACATGATCATTTCATTAGATGCTGAAAGCATTTGACAAAATTCAACACCCTTCATGATAAAAGTCCTGGAAAGAATAGGAATCCAAGGCCCATACCTAAGCATAGTAAAAGCCATATACAGCAAACCAGTGGCTAACATTAAACTAAATGGAGAGAAACTTGAAGCAATCCCACTAAAATCAGGGACTAGACAAGGCTGCCCACTCTCTCCCTACTTATTCAATATAGTTCTTGAAGTTCTAGCCAAGAGCAATCAGACAACAAAAAAGGAGGTCAAGGGATACAGATCGGAAGAAGAAAAGTCAAAATATCACTATTTGCAGATGATATGATAGTATATTTAAGTGATCCCAAAAGTTCCACCAGAGAGAACTACTAAAGCTGATAAACAACTTCAACAAAGTGGCTGGGTATAAAATTAACTCAAATAAATCAGTAGCCTTCCTCTACACAAAGAAAACAAGCGAAAAAGAAATTAGGGAAAACGACACCCTTCATAATAGACCCAAATAATATAAATACCTCGGTGTGACTTTAACCAAGCAAGTAAAAAAGATCTGTACAATAAGAACTTCAAGACACTGAAGAAAGAAATTGAAGAAGACCTCCAGAAGGTGGAAAGATCTCCCATGCTCATGGATTGGCAGGATTAATATAGTAAAAATGGCCATTTTACCAAAAGCGATCTACAGATTCAATGCAATCCCCATCAAAATACCAATCCAATTCTTCAAAGAGTTAGACAGAACAATTTGCAAATTCATCTGGAATAACAAAAAACCCAGGATAGCTAAAACTATCCTCAACAATAAAAAAAAGGACTTTAGGGGAATCACTATCCTGAACTCCAGTATTACAGAGCAATAGTGATAAAAACTGCTTGGTATTGGTACAGAGACAGACAGATAGACCAATGGAACAGAATTGAAGACCCAGAAATGAACCCCACACCTATGGTCACTTGATTTTTTGACAAAGGAGCCAAATCCATCCAATGGAAAAAGATAGCATTTTCAGCAAATGGTGCTGGTTCAACTGGAGGTCAACATGTAGAAGAATGCAGATCGATCCATGCTTATCACCCTGTACAAAGCTTAAGTCCAAGTGAATCAAGGACCTCACATCAAACCAGACACACTCAAACTAATAGAAGAAAAACTAGGGAAGCATCTGGACACATGGGCACTGGAAAAAAATTTCCTGAACAGAAACACCCTTATGCTCTAAGATCAAGAATCAACAAATGGGATCTCATAAAACTACAAAGCTTCTGTAAGGCAAAGGACACTGTGGTTAGGACAACGGCAACCAACAGATTGGGAAAAAGATCTTTACCAATCCTACAACAGATAGAGGCCTTATATCCAAAATACAAGAACTCAAAAAGTTAGACGCTTGAGGGAGACAAATAACCCTATTAAAATGGGGTTCAGAGCTAAACAAAGAATTCACAGCTGAGGAATGCCGAATGGCTGAGAAACACCTAAAAGAAATGTTCAACATCTTTAGTCATAAGGGAAATGCAAATCAAAACAACCCTGAGATTTCACCTCACACTAGTGAGAATGGCTAAGATCAAAAACTCAGGTGACAGCAAATGCTGGCGAGGATGTGGAGAAAGGGGAACACTCCTCCATTGTTGGTGGGATTGCAGACTGGTACAACCATTCTGGAAATCAGTCTGGAGGCTCCTCAGAAAATTGGACATTGAACTGCCTGAGGATCCAGCTATACCTCTCTTGGGCATATACCCAAAAGATGCCCCAACATATAAAAAAGACACGTGCTCCACTATGTTCATGTAGCCTTATTTATAATAGCCAGAAGCTGGAAAAGAACCCAGATGCCCTTCAACAGAGGAATGGATACAGAAAATGTGGTACATCTACACAATGGAATATTACTCAGCTATCAAAAACAACGACTTTTATGAACTTGTAGGCAAATGGTTGGAACTGGAAAATATCATCCTGAGTGAGCTAACCCAATCACAGAAAGACATACATGGTATGCACTCATTGATAAGTGGCTATTAGCCCAAATGCTTGAATTACCCTAGATGCCTAGAACAAATGAAACTCAAGGCGGATGATCAAAATGTGATGCTTCCTTCTTTAAAAAAGGGGACAAAGAATACCCTTGGCAGGGAAGAGAAGCAAAAGATTAAAACAGAGACTGAAGGTACACCCATTCAGAGCCTGCCCCACATGTGGCCCATATATATACAGCCACCCAATTAGACAGGATGGATGAAGCAAAGAAGTGCAGAAGTGTAGATCGCTCCTGAGAGACACAGCCAGAATACAGCAAATACAGAGGCGAATGCCAGCAGCAAACCACTGAATTGAGAATAGGACCCCCGTTGAAGGAATCAGAGAAAGAACTGGAAGAGGTTGAAGGGGCTGAGACCCCATATGTACAACAATGCCAAGCAACCAGAGCTTCCAGGGACTAAGCCACTACCTAAAGACTATACATGGACTGACCCTGGACTCTGACCTCATAGGTAGCAATGAATATCCTAGTAAGAGCACCAGTGGAAGGGGGAACCCCAGTGAACTAGAGTGTTGGGGGGAGGCGGCAATGGGGGGAGGGTGGGAGGGAACACCCATAAGGAAGGGAGGGGAGGGGATGTTTGCCCGGAACCAGGAAAGGGAATAACACTCGAAATGTAAATAAGAAATACTCAAGTTAATAAAAAAAAATATTTAGAGCTATAACATTTAAATTATATTTGATACAGATTGGTATGTCAAGTTACTGTTACTATAACAAAGTACTTGAAACATTAGCTTTAAAAGAGGAAAAGTTTGTTTCAAAGTTTTAAGGTTTTAATCATGTTCCCTGGATAGCATTAATTTTGCTCCTGTGGTGAGATTGTATGTCATGGCAAGAATGTAGTAAAGTGGAGTTGCCAACTTCAAAGATTCCAGGGTCATGGAAACTCTGTGAAATTAGAGAAGAGAAGAGGAGAGGAGAGGGAGGGGGAGGGAGGGAGGGGAGGGGAGAGGGAGAGGGAGGGAAAGAGAGAGAGAGAGAGAGAGAGAGAGAGAGAGAGAGAGAGAGAGAGATGAGGGGGGAGCAAATAGGTCTGCATATCTCTTAAAGGACACTCCCTCCTATCTCCTCTTCTTAGAAGCCCCCTCCCCTCTGCATAGCAGCACTGGGTGGGAACCTTGCCTCTCACACATGACAACAGGAGACACCCCAAAGAGAGCTGTTGAGATGACATTTAATAACACATCGTTTATTCAGACTTGGAATGCGTTCCATCTGACCATGTTTACTTTGCTTTCTGAAATTTCTATATATTTGTTATTTGTGAACTGTATTGTTAGGGATTGGTTCTAAAACTGCCTCAACTCAATTCAGTTCCCAAAGGCCACTGGATTTGATTGACAATAAAGGATTGCAGTATAGCTAATGACTGGGCAGGCAGTCTAAGGAGGGACCTGGGGATTTGTCCGGTCTCGGACCAGGGGAGAGAGGAAAGGAGACAGAGATCATCCTTAAGGCAAAGTAGAAAGACCAGGCCCACAGACCCACCAGCATGTGAGAATCAGGGAAGGTGGCCAAATGGGCCGAGTCCCCAATTGTGTATGTCCCTGTTCAACTAATCACCTTCCTGTCAAATTCATGGCCTCTTCTTCTTAAAGTATTTTTTAATGTGTGTATGTGTGGGGTGTGTGTGTGTGTGTGTGTGTGTGTGTGTGTCCTCTGTTCCCCATTGAGTGTATGTGCTTAATTGGTGTTGTTCATTCCCAATAGCCTTTCACCCATGGGTTGGGTCTTGTGGGATTTCATTTATCCACACTGAAATACCAATGGGTGTTGTCATGCAGATCTTCCTTAGGCAACAATAATATTTACTTTTAAAAGTTGATTTTCTGTCCTTCCACTCTGCTGAGATTTTGATTATTTCTAGAAAGCCTCTGGTAGAATTTCTAGGACCTCATGCATAAACTGAATAATTTGAAGTAGAGGTAATTTTTCTCCTGTTTCTATTTGTGTATTTTAATTTCCCTCTCTTAAATTATTTTCCCCAACTTTAATGATTGTGATAAGCTATGGCTGGGAGTACCCCTCCCCCACGTTGAGGAATGCTTTGTACTCAGTGTGCTGTGTGGGTAGCCAACTTTGCATTAAGTTTTACAATATTTCAGAGGTAGACTTGACAGAAAGCTTTCATACTTCATATTGAAATTAGGCATACATAGATCACTCTGCCAGACATCAAAAGGCCCTGAGCACTTTTTTGTTATCATAGCTCTCCTTGGCATTTGAGGTACAGGATTGCCTTGAATCAACGCAGGGAGGATATTTTGCAATACATCTGTAAAGCCCTTTTGATGATTTTGGTGGGAGTCTATTTTCGAAGTCGTAAAAATTAAGGAAGTTGCATTAATGTTAAAAATGAATTGGGTCCTTGTCTGCTGGGAAGGCAGAAATGGTGCACCTCTGATCACGTAAAGTGGTGGTAAAATGTATACATGCAAACAAGGTCAATTCATCACTGGCTAAAATAGATTAGGGCAATTAGAAATTTTACTGCCAAAATAATATCATCAGTTGTTTCATAAACATAGTGTAGAGAAGACATTTCATTATTGGCTCACCAAGAGAATGAAAAGCCCAACATTTGGAAGGTTTTCAGATTTCTCTTGCCATTCCCACCATGGCTCAATTCAGGCTACCAACTACTCCTCTTGGAATAGTGTTGGTAACGGAGATGCAAACAGTCAATTCTTGGGATAAGAGCTAGAGATCCATGTGGTGGGTCCATTGATGTCTGTTGCTTGGTTTACAGGCAGATAAGAAGGAAGAAGGATGTCTGAATTTTTACTATTCATATTTTGATATGGCCCAAACCAAAGTTCCCAGCTTGGACCTGTTCCTAACTCCTACATAGCCCTTTAAACAGCTTCCCACTTTTTATCACTGCAGAAATAACTGCACATCCAAAGATGTAACCCACTGAAGGCTCTAAAGCTGACCGCTATTGGGAAAACAATGAATGCCCTGCCAGAGAGAGCTGTCTTCACTCTAGCATATGATCTCTGATTGCTTGTGCAGTTCTTCCTGACTGGTGTTACACATCATTATCATAAGCACCTGTCTTCCCACTGTGACATTATTTGTGGCCTGACACCATGGGCCACTAGACCCATGGATTTGAGTACAATCCACATTGTGTTCTTTATCTCCAAGGCTTTGAAGACTGGTTAATGCCTGGCATCTTTGGTGAGTGGTCGCCTCTCAGAGACATCTAAGGAAAGGCTCTTCTGGCATCCAAGCTCTTTCTGTAATCAGTGCTGGACTTTGTAGCTTCTTCTTTCTGTCTAGCTGTGCCCTGTGCTTCACCTTACTCCATCAGTTTTTCACCACTGTTTTTTCTTAAAGCATAGAGCAACAGAGAGCCTGCTTACAATTCTCTCTCTCTCTCTCTCTCTCCCTCTCTCTCTCGCTCATTCTCTCTCTCCCTCTGAGACGATGTTTAATTTCTATGCTTTAAAAATTGCAGAGCAGCATCAAGTAATTTGCATTATTCAGAATAATAAATGTCGTATAATTCAGTGGCCTTTTCTGGAAGGCACCTTTACACTCGATGACGCCTGAGTCTGTTAGAGTCCTTAGCAATCTTTTGGCCACTGTGCAGCGAGACTCCTGAGTTGGCTGTGATTCCAGTAGCAGAACCCTAAAACAGCACAAGTGCTTCTGAGAAGGAATTATATAGCTCAGATGCACGGCCATCTTCCAGAGAATTTTGAACCATTGGTAGCGATTATTGGCTTGTTTTTACTTTTACCTCCTTTTTAAAGTTGAAAATAGATTCTTCTCTCATACAATTATACCCTCACCAGTTTCCCCTCCCTCTACTCTTCCAGATCCCACTCCCTACTTTCCATTTTCCCCAGTCTCATCCTCCTCCATTTCCACATTTCCATGAAATGACAGCCATCCGCAATAAAGCAAGATACACTTAGTCAAGGCAAACACCGTCATAATGAGGCTGGACAATACAACCAAATGGGAGGAATAGAGCCGCAAGAGCAGGCAAAAGAGCCAGAGACACAACTACCCACAAGTTAGAAGCACCCCAATAAAAGAAGAAAAACTAACCAGTCTAACAGCCATAACATATATGTAGAGGACCTGATGGAGAGCTCCTCATGACAATGTAAAGATAGACTTTTGCTGTGAGCTAGCTGCCCAAATGCTTTGCTATTGCCCCTTTGAATTGAACTTACTGTCTAGATTCTTCAATGTGTCACATGTGCATTGTTAGAACCGACTATTCCCATTTGACATCTGCTTCTGGAATAACAAAATTTTAGCCATGCGACCAACCATCTCATTAGCTTAGGTGAGAGAGGAAACCAGCAGGTTGGTGTACTGGGACTGCACAGCTGCTGAACGGTACAACACATTTCCTTGAGAAATACTATCTTTCCTGTCTGCTTCCAGAATTAAGTAAGTGTATCCAAGTGCATGACTCTGATAAGTCAGGATGGTAAACATTATGCCCTAGAACATTGCCCTGCTTTTTGAATGAAGTTCCTAATTTAATTATATCCCAGCAGCCCTCAGATGTATATATAGTCCCCTTCTTTTTAATGTGATTCTACGGTCTATTCTGGAGGATGTTTCTTTTAGCTGTTAATAAGAATAGGACAAGGAGAACATTAATACTATTCTTGAATCGGGGAAAAATAGATGGGTTATAATAGTCACATTTTAGGCATTACAATTAAACATCAAAGGTACATGTGATTACAGGAGCTGGCATTAATATGTATTTAAGTATGGCAGTCTTTATTAATCCATTTGTATATATGGGCCATATAACAAATGCTCTGTTATTAATTGAAGCCATTGTCAATAAACAAAAAAGAGAAATGATAAAATGAACTCATTTACTAAATTATTTGTCTCATGGATTTATTAGGCATATTTTTGATTTCTTATAGAAAATTCTCTCTTTCAATCTTTTATTATATAGTTAAATAAAAGTAAGAGACCACTGAACAGAAGTCAGCCACATTGGGTTTGATGCCCAGCCAAGTTAAAATTCAATGCTTCAGAGACCTTCCCTGAGAAGGAGATGGCCTGTATTAGCATTTTCTCCAAGCCCTTCTTAGCATTCCTTATGTGAGCCAGGCAGTAATGTGGAAGAAGACCATGAGAGAACATGTCCCTAGGCTCCAGCAATGTGTCACTGGCACCTGCTGCATGCCCAAACGCATTCTGGAGGTTTGAGTTCTTTCTTCCTCTCAACATTGGTCTCAGCTTGTCTTCGTATGCAGTGACAGATGGCAGCTTCATGACAAGACTTGGTTTATGGTCTAGATTTTGCAATCAGCTGGAGCAGCTGCCCTAGTGGAAAGCAAGACCATTGTAGTATTGTCACAATCTGAAAGGAAAGACTTCCTTTTCTGGATTTTTATCTATTTGATTCAAAATTTTCTGTGGTCTACTAGTGACTTCATTTTAAATTTTGGTTATGTCAAAAAATCATATGTGGGATTATTAAACAAAAAATTAATCACATAAATGATTAGAATGCACCGAGACTCTGTGATGAGAACAGATTTTCAAATCTATGCTTAGGAGATGGGAAGATGACAGGATCAGAGACAAGAAAATGGTGTGAACTAAATGTCATGTGGGCCCCAGGACAGTACAAAAAGCAATTTAGTAAATGAATAAAACAATATTTTATTCAGTTACTTTAGCTTAGACACAAGAAAACATTCTCAACTTTATTAATTTATTCCTTATTTTTAGGCAAGAAAAAACTTAAATTGGAAAGGCATAAGTAAAAGTATTAAGAGAAAACAGTATAGGTCATAATAATAGTTTCATTAAGAAAGTATAAACTATGTTAAATTAAAACCTGCCCAATAAAGATAAGCTCAATATTAAACCACCAATTAATGAAATTCCAACGTACTAAGAAACAAAGGACTGCATGTAACATCTCCTGTTCACTAACAGTACAACTAAGAGAGAAAATCTTTTAAAAAGGTTTTAAGAGGTCAAAAATCTCTCTCTCTCTCTCTCTCTCTCTCTCTCTCTCTCTCTCTCTCTCTCTCTCTCTCTCTCTCTCTCTCTCTCTCCTCTCTTATCTCTCTTATCCTCACCATATTTATTAAGCGGATATTTTTCAATAAATATATCCAATCATTTGTCAAATGTATCACATTACATTGGAAGTCAATGCGCCATACTTTTAAATTTAATATGTCATATCACTAAATCGCCTAGGGCATCTGGATCTCACTTGTTTTCTGGACTGACATAGATGTTGCAATAAGCCTTTTGCCTCTGCTCTGTGTGAATGTGCCATTACACCTGACTCAAAAGCATCATGTTATATCGCTTCTGGAAAAGTCAAAGACTGTTTCCCAGTTGCAATTATTATTTGTTGACATGTTTTCAGAGGATGCATTCTAACATAGAATTTAAATTTTGTTTAAAATAACAAAATGATGCAAAACAGGGAAAATATTACATTCTCAAAGAACTTGGAATATTTAGCCCAGATCATACTGGATGAGGAATATGGGTATATTAGATACTTGATTAGTTGTCACAAGGATGATGGTTTAGGCTTTCTTTTTGTACCCGTAATGCATGAAAGAACATACAGTAAGCAGGGGTTAGCAGCTAACAGGACTCTGGGCAAAGTTTGTCAGAAATGTAAGGTTGAAATGACCTTCCTTGAAGCCATCCTTGTTCAAATGGAGGGTGAAGCTAGTTTGTGATAGAAGGAATCCTTTCTTTAAATATGTGATCAAATATGATGATTTCACAGATACACTTTAAAAAGTTTGTTGTCCTTCTGGGTACAGCCCATTTCACAAAGGTCTTATTGAATAAACTATGAAGGACTGTCAGCATTTGGACAGGACTCTTGTCCTTTGCATGAGTCATTTTCTTTTCATAAACTGTAAACTATGGCATCAGATGTAGAAAAGGTTACAAGACAAAATCTTCCAGTGATAGAGATGGTGTCCTATAAATACCACTATCACAAAGCAAACAGTAGAACCCAGTGTCAGTCAAGTGAGCATGCTCAGGACGAGGCTGCCAATGTACAAATTGACAACAGCTGGCAATCGTTCCCTGGAGGACTTGGCATCTGAAAGTAATCAGTTACTGTAAAAGTCCTGGTCAGACACAAATTAGCCTCATTGCTGATGACATTCTTCATGCCCCAAAGACCTCACAGCTTTATTTAATTATAATCACAGGATCCAGTGTACATATAGCCGGTTACTTGGACAATTGTTTGAGTCTCTTCTATTTTGTTCGTCTAAGCTGCAGTATTCCCTACCTGTATTTCTTTAAGACATGGGGATCACCAGCACACCATGGAAGGGAGAATAGACTTGTTAGTTAACATTGTGCCAGTGTTTTCTCTGGTTCTTTCATTCATCCATAACCAACTCTTGAGAAGAAATCAAATACATATGTTTTGGTTTCTGTTCAGTGGAATTTAGATCCCACAAAAACCAAACGTTGGTTTAAACTGAGTGCTCCTTTTCAAAGTATGTAACTAGCCTTATTGACATTTGATTACAACACCATCCTCTACCTCCCTAATGGGTACAGAAGTCAAGTTAGTGTATTTGTAAGAGAGCTGATGGATTAGCAGATATTGCTGCCATTGTTCAAAATTAGCTCTTTCTAAACCTTGAGTCTTTCGCTTCAAAAGTTTGAACACAGAGGCCCAAGAGGCGATGATTAAGTCAAAGGTCTGTTCTATTATTTTGGAGAAAATAATGAATAGCTCAGAATTTTCAGGCACACCCTGGAGAAATTGCTGTATGAAATTCCTATATGTCGACTTGTATAGGAAGGCAGTTTTCCTTCCGAAGTTACTATGGGTAATTTCTTGAAACAGTATGTTACAACAGTTAAGACTGTTTGTAAAGCAGGATACAAATATTAGGGAAACCTCAAATGGCTTGAAATACTTCGTTATGAGAACTTGATATTATACGAAGGCAAAGAACAGTAGATAGCATACAGTTCACACTTTATTTACTTATATTCCCCCTCTTTTGTGCATGGTAACATAGAAGACTTCAGAATGCAAGTTTGTTACAGAAAGAAGCAAAAACTGTAGTCTAAATAAAAGAGCTCTAAGTGGAGGTGGTACCATTTAAATTTTGTTCCATTTTTGTATATTAGATGGCCTCTGTCTCCTACTGTCTCCTCTAAGGCAGGAGACATTTTATCAACACATGTTGCATTATTTTCTACTAGACATTAATCTGTCATCGAAAACACCAAAATCAATTTTGCATTCCAAATTTGTGAAGCCTCTGGCTTGTGACCTGATAGATTTTTCAGGTCAGGAATGGTTGATATATTAAGAATAGCTTTCTGGTCATGATGGTCTTCAGGTATTGTATGTATCAGCTGCCTAATCAAAATCATAATCTTAAGTTTGGTTCTCCTTAAAGTTTAGAGACCTTGAGTGTATTGAGAAATGGCAGTGATATTTTCAGTTCAGTTCATATGAGAGAAGCAGAAGCACCTAATAGCCAATGGATATCTTTGGGTAGTTTATAGATATGGTATTAACATTCTTTTGTGTATTTGTGTGCATATATGATTGTGCATGTACACAGAGCACATGTGTGTACATGCATTTGGAGGCAAGAGGAAATTTCTCTCTCTCTCTCTCTCTCTCTCTCTCTCTGTGTGTGTGTGTATGTGTTTGTTTGTATACATGTGTGCATGGACATATATACATGTATGTATATAAATGTGTGTGCAAAGGTGTGCATGTTTCCATGGGTTTGCTTGTAGAAGCTAGAGGACGAAGTTACATGTCTTTATCAACTCTCTCATTCTCTTAAGACTGGGTCTCTTTCTGACCTGAAAATTGCCAGACTTTGGCTAAATTGGATAGCCAATGAATTCCATTAATACTTGGAGTAATCTTCCTGTCTCTGTAACTCCATTGTTGGGATAGACGTGCCTTGTGGCCATCTTGGATTTGCATATGGTTTCTTCAAGCTTGCACAGCAAGCGCTCTTGCTGAGCCACTGCCACAGTCATCCATGTTCAGAGTCTAACTCCTGCCCTGGGGATTACTGAGTAGAAGAGGCTCCTTTGTTCTTGAGCCTCTGGGATTCTGCTGGCTCCTCCCCAGTGGTGGGATGGCAAGTACAGATTCCATGTTTTTTATGTAGCTTCTGAGAATTGAACTCAGGTTCTCATTCTTTGAAAATTCAACTCTTCATATGAATTTAAGCCTTTTAAAAGTTTTTGGTAAGGGACACTCTGTTTGAATTTTTCTAATCTCTTAGACTTCATACCGTAGCCATTGCTAACTTGGAGCACACAGAGTAAATAACCTAATATTCTGCCAGTTTAAAAAAAAACTACTTTGATTTATTCTTAATTTGGAGAGAGTAGAGGCATTTTTCTGTAGATGCCATTCTTAAACATGTGTGGTTCTTGCAAAGTACAATAAATTGTGATCATTTTATGTAAGAGAAATTGTTGAAATATACCAATTCATCATTTTTTGTTTATTTTGCTACTTAGCTCTTAGTTGCTTCTATTAAATTTTTACAGAGTGTGAGGAATCATGAGCTGATATTTTTATATACTAATCATTATTGGTGAGCAAGTTTCCAAGAGCATGGGCTGATCTTTATTCTCACAGTTAACTGTATGTATGTATGTATGTATGTATATATATATATATAGCTAACTATATATATATATGTGTGTGTGTGTGTGTATCTATATCTACCTATATATCTATATCTATCTATCTAGATATAGATATAGATATAGATATATACCTCTGTTTACTGAGCTAGGTTCCTTTTTATCAGGAATGAGTTGTACAGACTCTGGGTCAGTCAACATTTCTTTTTTGCCACAAAGGTCATTCATTATTCACTTAACCTCATAATACATAAATTAAAAAGTCAGTAGAATGGCGAAGCAGGTAAAGTGCTTGTTATTAAGTTGGAATTCCTGAGTTCTATCTTGGTTCTAGCCTGTGGAAGGAATGACCCAGGGATTTGAGGAGTTTTCTGACCTCTACAGATTTGTGTCTTGAAATATACAACCCCCCAATTAAATATAAAAAAATGTTTAAACATAATAAAGTTACAAAGGAAACCGGAGGCCTTAAACAAAGGTGTGTGGTCTCTTAGGCAATAGAGAACAGTCGAAAAGCCTTGTGGGTAGGTGACTAGGATAGGGAATGGAGGTCACTTATCATAATCTAGAAAGTATACGATAAAGAACAGTGAAGACCTGGGTATAGGAAATGCACTGGGTATTTTCACAACCAGGGGTTTATTAAGGGAATCCAATGTTGTCCTGGGCTTTTGCTTGTCACATCTTTCTCACCCATATCCTGACATACATTATTCATATGTTATGTAGTGATGTGTTTATACTGAGATCATAACAAGTTGACTTAGCCCATCCAAAAAGTCAGGGAAGATATGATTACATCAGTGTAAGTCAGCATGTTAATGGCCAAGACAAGGAGAGAAAAGACTTTTTGAATGTGTAATGAAGCTGGGCATCTTGACCTGGGACCTAAGGAGCAGCACAGGTGAAGGGAGACTTGCTAAGTATAAGCAGCGATGTGGAGGAGACATTGAGGGAGTATTCTTCAAGAATTGCACCAAATGTTGGGAAGCAATTCTTTCTAGCTACAAGGTTTGAATGCTGCGCGGAGATATAAATTATTGTTGCCTTGATTATCGCAACCTGTCTCAACACTTATTCTCTAGAAGATGTTGGTCAGGTCACAACATTTCCTAGATGTGTCTAACAACAGTGACAGGAATTAAGAAATTAAGTAAATAAGAGACTAAAAGATGCAGGGGCAGAGTGAAGTTGTTTCAGTAGAGGGAAGACATGAACAGCCTGGATTTTTATTCAACACAATAAAGGGAAAGGAAGTAGCATTTAATTGATCAATTAAATAATCTGAGCTAATTAATGTCCTCCAGGTACTTTTCTACCACCCACAAAGCAATACATTTTAAAAACACTCTCTACATACAGTGGCTAACCAAAGTTAAGAAAGAAATAAAACAAACTTGTTTAAACTGGTATTATACATTTGTTAAAGTCTCATCACCTTTATGTGATGATCAAAGTACGGGCTCTTTTGGCCCAGAACTAAACATTTGGAATTCTAGTTAGAACCATAATTATTTAAATGAGTCTGAATTTTAATTTTCTTTGCCATTCATGCTAAAGAGTTTTGTGGAAATATTATTTGCAGTCAATGGGGATGTTCTATTGTTTGATATTCTTTGAGAACTGAGAATTAACATCTTCACAGAGACCTGATAGTCAATGATCCGACACTTAGGCCAGTGCAAGAATTATGCTATCATTCTCTTTATTGTGGTGGTAGGGGGAAAAAAAAGGCTGCTTTTTCAAACTGACAGCCTCTTAATTTCTAAGTGGAAATTTCTAATTGCTCTTTTCACCTACAGTTTGCGAGCAAAAGAACTTGAAAAAAATCTCTTTGGATTCTGCTGTGGAGTCAGAGGCAAAGGGCTCACATTTGCCCCTCGACTGCTACAATGGAAAAAAAAGAGGTACAATAGTGGACTTTCCTTTTGCTAAGAAATTGCCAGTCAGAGAGGAAGTGGTTCAGGAATGGTAGCCCTTCGGCCATAAAGTCAGAAAACAACCATTAATAAGCACTGTCTGGTGGAAAGCTATCATTATGGGGCCTGAGCTCCCTGGGAGAGCACTACTTGTCCCCATCCTCACTCAAAACAACCAGCAAGAGAATGAATGAGAAAGGCTAACAAGCTGAAAGAGATAGCCCATAGAAGCAAAGATATCTAAAATTAGAACACCTGTTCTCCTCAACGCAACTCTCAAGGTAAGACTCGATTCATCACAGTTACCTTTGATGAACTTGTAAAATTTACAAGTCAAGGTAGAGTACATTTAATTGCCCAGAGTTTTAGTATGATTCTTTTGGCATCTAAAGTTTAGGAAAGTAGAATGGATGTAGAATATCACTGGCTTATCTTTTGGAAAGGCCAAGTCAAAGTGTCTACATTCTAGGAGTGTTCTATTAAATGGGATGTATTTCTCATTTCCAAGGAGAAGTAGATAAGTGACTGATATTACGTGTTGATCCACAATCCTCAACAATATCAATTTAAAGCTAGCTCCTCATTGCACCACAAAATGTAAATTGTTACTTCCTCAACCAGCTAGTGGGTTATGTGGCTGGGACAGGGCTGTCAGCCAGTCTGTGGCTCAAACGTTGGCAGAAAGCAGCACTAACTCGGAAATATGAAGTCACAGAGAGGCCATGTTTCACAAACCCATGACCATTCCTTCCCTGACTCCGAGTCAGAGGAAAAACAAATTATCTTGGTGCTCACTGTATTAGGAAGATCTCTGTGTGGTGAGAAAAACTTACATGAGGAATGTAGGCCAGAAACAGAAGGGAGTGGGTCTGGAGGATTTTATAGAAGAACTTACTGGTAATGAACAATAATAAGTCCACAGAAAACATAACATAGAAATTTAAAAATATATATAATTGGATCTGGTCTTTAGTAAATAGTGAGGAAAACTGTGAAATTGAGAGAGAGAAATACTTGCAGGGCCACATTATTGACCATTGAATATGGGGATGGTAAGTTGTGAATAAATGTATAGAAAATTTGTTTCCCCTTTTTCTTCCAAGGCAAATGAGGTAGATGGATATGATGCTGTTGGTGGCCTTTATAGCCATGCATTTGTTTGCATGTATGAATACATTTCTAAATGTTTGTATGCCAGTGAGAAGAAATCGACACTAGAACTACCAGGGTCTCCAGGCTGCAGATGTTCAGAATAATAATAGTTCTTTCACGTATAATACATTGATCTTAGTTAAAACGAAACAAAACAAACAAAACAAAAAACCTTTCACAAACTTTGTTCACTGTGGGACTCTCCCTTCTTCATAATATTTTCAAAATGCTTTCAGTGTGTCTAAAAAGTTGGAGATGAAAGCCTGTGTGGCACTGTATTTGTCATTGTGTGATGGCAGCATGGTATGCCCTGAGCTGAGCTCTGAACTTGGCATGAGCTCCTCAGGTCATTTCAGGGAAGCTTAAGCTGCTGTGCATCGGTCCAGCAGCGCCTCTCTCTGCGACAATGGACAGAACAAGCAAGCAAACCACCAAAACCCACATCAGCCACTGCCACTTACCAACCGAATTCTATGGCGTTTGCTCTGACCTAAATGCTGGGACACCACTCTCCAATGGCAATGCAGAAAGTTCAGCTACACAATGTTAAGAGATGGGAACCGAGATGGATGTCTCATGGGTGAGAGCAATAGCAAGTGAGATACTGAATGGAGTGAGTCTGTCCCTCTCTCATGGGAGGGTCCACTGAGGAGCTTGATTTAAGGAGAACAGAATTTGCTGTTTGAAGACACAGACTCTTAGCAACTTGGCCTATGAATCCCCCAACACACACACACACACACACACACACACACTCTCACACATACACACACACACATGCTCTCACACATACACACACACACATGCTCTCACACATACACACACACATGCTCTCACACATACACACACACACACGACAATGCACATGTAACTGAACATCTGCCTTGTGTTTAAACATTTGATGAATTTTAGTTCAGTACAGAAGAGTGTAAGATTCCTTCCAGAGAAAACTTCCTAGAATCTGTCAATTTGCCAAAACTTTCAGCTAGAATACTACAATGATACATGGATGTTAGTGTAAAAGAGATAAAAGAAATCATTTTGCTATAAAAGAGAAGCCATGTCAACAAGTTGCCATTTATGCTTCTCTCTTGTATGCCCCTTGTGTCAACAGTTTAGCAAATTAAAATTGAAATAAGAGGCACCAGGCACTATCAAAATCATCAAAGAAAATTTGAACGGCACTTGAGATGCTTTGATATTACTTCAGCTGACACACAGAATACGATGACACTTCCCAGGAAATAGAGCCACGTTTTCCAAAAAGGAGTTTTGTTTTTTTCTTATGACAAATACTCGACTGGAGAATGATCCAGCCGAGTACCAAGTTCCTAAATCAGTGTGGCTTATCAAGGTTTACCAACTTCTTTGTGGTGAACATGCCCAGAGGTAAGTTTATTCTAGGAAGTGGGGACACGGAGTTCACATTGCCACAAAGTGAGGAACTGAACCATCACCTGCTGAAAAACTGGTTATCGGGTATATCCAGTTTATACAGGTAGAAACAATAGGTCATTCTTTTTATCTCAAGGGAAGTTTTTATAATGAAACATCTAAGATTACGCAACGTCTAAATAACAGAAATTTATTTCTCACGTGTGTGTGTGTGTGTGTGTGTGTGTGTGAAGCATGTGTGTGTGTGTGTGTGTGTGTGTGTGTGTGTGTGTGTGTGTGTGTGTGTGTGTTGGGGTTCATCGCCAAGTTGCAAGAGTCTGTGTCTTCAAACAGCAAATTCTGTTCTCCTTAAATCAAGCTCCTCAGTGGACCCTCACCTGAGAGAGGGACAGACTCACTCCATTCAGTATCTCACTTGCTATTGCTCTCACCCATGAGACATCCATCTCGGTTCCCATCTCTTAACATTGTGTAGCTGAACTTTCTGCATTGCCATTGGAGAGCGGTGTCCCAGCATTTAGGTCAGAGCAAACGCCATAGAATTCGGTTGGTAAGTGGCAGTGGCTGATGTGGGTTTTGGTGGTTTGCTTGCTTGTTCTGTCCGTTGTCGCAGAGAGAGGCGCTGCTGGACCGATGCACAGCAGCTTAAGCTTCCCTGAAAGGACCTGAGGAGCTCATGCCAAGTTCAGAGCTCAGCTCAGGGCATACCATGCTGCCATCACACAATGACAAATACAGTGCCACACAGGCTTTCATCTCCAAATTTTTAGATACACTGAAAGCATTCTGAAAATATTATGAAGAAGGGAGAGTCCCATAGTGAACAAAGTTTGTGAAAGCTTTTTTGTTTTGTTTTGTTTTAACTATGATCAGTGTATTATATGTGAAAGAACTACTGTTATTCTGAACAGCTGCAGCCTGGAGACCCTAACTGAACATTCAGAGTGTGGTGCGTTATACAGCAGACATTTACTCTCCATTAATAGTGAGGCTATAAGTCCGTAGACAAAACTAGAACAAACGCACGCTTTTGCAAGGATTTCCTGAATGTAGCCAGTTCGTTTCTTTTTCCTTTTTTAAACTGTAACCAGCTTTATGAACACTTTTCATAAACAATCATGGTATATCAGGCAAGACTTGGGCAGACAATCAACAATATGCAAGAACTTCCAAATTCCCTTCTTGTATAGACTACCAAAGTCAGAAAGCCACTGTAAAACCCAAGGAAATCTTCATTCAATGCTCTGAAAAGGGGAAAGGGAAAGTAGCTCAGAGTGAGGGTTGACATTTCACATTAAGGATGGTGCTTAACAACTTTCCACAAGCCGACCCTGACTGTCAGGAACTGAACATGGCAGACTCATCAGTCTGAAGAGCCTCAATCTTTTATAAAAGGAACCAGCTATCTGAGAACACTCGAAGTTACTGCAAAGTCCACATCGCCCAATAAATCAGAAAACCAATTTTGGGTGTGATGTTCCAACAGGCTTTAAGGGAATTAAGTCTATGTTGATGGTACAGAGGGAACAGGATATTAAAATGAATTTAGAGTTTTCCTGACCACAAGGCCTTTTTTTTCCCTTGGTGGCCACCTACGCAAGGTGGGGATGTCTCTCCTGGAAACCAACAGGAGCCTTTCAAACTTATCAAGGAAAGAGGTGTTCTGTCCTCAATCCAGCGTGGGCGATATTTTGTTAGTAACACATGATTCCCCCCACCTCCAACAATGAAGTGTTCTGTGTGCTAACAATACAGTTTTTTTTTTTAAGTAAAACCAAATTCTGCATTTTTATAAAACTTGATAAAAAATAGTTCACAGTTATCAAAATAGTTCACAGCTATCAAAAATGCACACACATCACTCGGCATTTCCAGCACCTTCAGCCTTCTGTGCCTGGTCTGTGTTAGCATCTGCATTTTCTCTAGGATTACTCACATCCTCACTGGCATTGGCTTTCCCTTTCTTCCCCGTGGGAACCTTCTCTCCCTTCTCCACAGGGTCTTTTTAGGCCTGGGCTCTGGCTTTAGAGGAACAGGTTTACCAGATTTTCTCTGTGGCTTGTCCTTCACCTTGGCTTTGTCCTCTTTAGCATCCCCTCGGCCTTTCTTTTGGGCATGGCTCTAGCAGGCTGTGGACATCAGGGTTGAACACAGGTATACAGCGGCAGGCTGATTGGGTCCCTCCTGGGTTTGTCCTCACTGATTCCCCCACTTTGTTTCTTCATGTGCTACTTCAGTGTATCTTTTCTTTGATGTTTGGATGAATAGGAAAAGAGGCAGAGATATAGAGAGGTAATTTCTGAAGGGTCTCTTTAAAGAGGACACTAATAATATTGATTAGGGACTCAACCTTATGACTTCATTGTTTTCCATTAAATATTTCCTTATAATCTCCATTTCCAAATACAGCCAAACATTCAGGCCATAAATTTGGTTTTATGAAATCTGTTTTGTCTATCATTTATTACTTATCATTTTAATTATTTCATTAAGACTGAATGAACAAGAGCAAACACATCTCACTGACTTCAAAATGAGGACGGCCATGCGATGAGTTTTGTTACAGAAATCATTAGAAGTGTGTAAGAATTAAAGTTTTGCTGTTTGTTTCTTAGCTGCGTTTGACATCGGATTCCAGGGAAACTACATGTTATTTCTTTTAAAGTTAAATTAAAACTTGTTATGCCTCATTGAAGAGGCAATGCACTTTGACCCAATTAGAGTGGTCTATTCCAATTTCTATTTGATATCTTAGACATCAGAGAGAGTATAGTTTATGTACAGTTCTACAAGTGAAGAAACAGACGCCCAGAGAGCAAGGTCTAAGCTCTTATACCTTCCTCTGACGTTCATTGGTTCATTGTCTTTTTGTATCAATGTATGATGTTTGAGTTACAACTGAGCCTTGAACGTCATTCAGTTGGACACGAATTCATGAGTGTGTTTACTCAATCCTCGTTTAACCAACAGTTCCATTCCAAAGAACAATCTTAGATTCATACTGTCTTCGTACTTCCCCGACCATTGAACTATCTCCACCATGTCTATAAACTGTGGCAGGTTGAAGTGGGTTTTGTTGACTGAGAGTCAGACTGGTTGGGTCAGTAGTGGTTAATTAAACATGTGCCTTTTTGTTACTTTACAAACCACTAAGGAATGCTGTCTATCAATCCATCAGAAAATTATTTAAAATAATAGAGTTGGTAAAGAGATGCTTATTTCAAATTGGTCCTGAAAGAAAATCACACTAGCATTATAGTTTGTTGTACAGAGTTCCATGCTCAGAGAGTGACAATGATGCTTACAGTTTTTATCAGGATTGGCAATGTGACTCTTGGTTCATTCAGAAACAGAAATCCTGCTCACTGGCTAAAGTTTTTTCAGTTATCTATTAAAATCTAGTAGACAGATTTTTCAATTGAAAATGAATATCATTTTCCAAAATCAAAAAACAAACAAACAAACAAAAAAAAAACAAAAAACAAAAAACCAACCAACAGCTTCTTTATACATTTTGGTGAATGCAAAGAAATAAATTATGTAGCTCACATTCAACATAAATGGTCACTCATATTGTTAGGAGACACTTAAGTGTTATACGCTTTCCTTTATATAAGGACTCCAGATCTACAAAACCAATTCGTCTCTATAATTAGTAAATCTGCTAAAATCTAAATATGTTGTATAAGAAGTTCACCTCAGTCTCTTTATAAGCATCTCAGAAACTGTTGTCTTTCCAATATTAACATAGTCTTATGCTAGTGGCTTTTTTCTTTGCAATATTTTAATGTAAAAGAATTAATACCATATTTAATGTTATAATTCTTTTCTTAAGTAGCATGTCTGCTTAGGTAACCCATATTTAATCAAAATACGTAAAGTTCTAAATCTGTACCTTCATTGAGTGAGTCACTTGATACTAACAGGTACCCGCAGTATATATGATTGCAGTCCGTTCCCCAGTAGGTAATTGCTGAAATCTATTATTAATCTAACTCATTTCTTAATTAATTTACAAAGGTAAGAAGAAAGACATACTATTTATCTTGTATAAAACAAACAGGGGGGGTTGGGGATTTAGCTCAGTGGTAGAGCGCTTGCCTAGCAAGCGCAAGGCCCTGGGTTTAGTCCCCAGCTCTGAAAAAAAAAAATTAAAACAGGGAAGAAGTAGTGTTCCTCCATCGAATTTGCCTAGAGGAATAGTCATGGCTCTCTGATATTCAGAGACTAAATGACTACTGGAAATCTGAAGGTAAGAGTCAAGTGGGAGAACTGACCACTGGACTAGACCAGTGAACCTAGAGAGGGTAAGATCGTAAGTGCTATGATAGTTATAGGTTCTCCGGTAATTTTAGCTACTACAAGGAACCTAAAGCCTCATGGAGAATAGAATATTCGTGCAGCTCTGTTTCTTTCTGTCTCCCACTGCTTTCACGATTGCCTTTGATTCTCATTATTTTCTGCAGTCTCAGGTTTAACCTGTCTCTAGTTTGGATGCTCAAAATGTGACCTGTGGACTAGATTGTGAGCAGCATTTCCCAGGGTGGGTCATTGGATGCTGAATTCTAAGTCCACTTTGGATATGCTGCGATAGATCTGTATTTTAACATACATGCTTCTTCTGTTCAAAGAAGTGCGTGTTTACTTGAGAAATGAATCCTAGATTTTCCTAAGTACCTTATCTATCTATCCTGTCATTCTAATTAATGTTTACAGTTGTAAAAGGCAAGAATCAACTATCAGGTAATAAACTTGTTATTGTGACATGGTTTAGCATTTTGTCCAAACCCAACATATGGGTTGTCAATTTTATTAGGCAAAAGCAAACAGTACTCTTTTGAGCCTCTCAGGTGTACCTCCTATGTTGGTTTGATTTGCATTCCAAAGACAGTGCTGCTTCTGGTTATTCCTGATTTCCACCATTTTCTCCATCTTCACGCTGGACATTGTAAGTCACAGTACATGATGATGGATTGGAGTGGAGATAAAATAAATAAGTATCAGCCTCACCAAAAGAGGATAACGAAACTGAATGTCCCCTTAGCTTTTCTGTGGGTGCCGAAATGGAACCTGACATCAAAATCCTTGGGCTGAGGGATCAACTTTCTAGTGGATGGAGGTGGGGCCGGGTGGGGCACAGAATTTCTTTAGCTACTTGTAGTTGGCTCCCTTTGATTAGAAAATCGGAATAATGAGCTTGCTCTATGTTCCTCAAGGAGTATTGTGGAAAACAGTCAATAGTATATGATAAAATACTTTTCAAAAAGATATATGCAAATAAGGAACTAATGTAAGGTCCCAAAGATATATGCCAGACTTTTCCATTTTGCAAACCAGATGAAATAATTGACAATTATGTTGCTTCCCTTTATGATAACTGAAATATTCCTCTTGGAACGTAAAGCAGGAGAATGGGTCTGGAATGGATTAGGATGTTTTTCTTCTCTTTTTCACCCTTTGATGTAAGCTCAGTATTCTGCTGTCATAGTGAATAATATGGGCATGGGTTGTTTTCACGTGGGAATTGGTTACCTCATCAAGGGAACTTGTTGGTACTTCTATGACATTGCTGACCATGGACGGAGGAGAAAATATTTTGCTTTTTAAAATTTCTACCAGTTGAACCTAAGGTTCTAGCAACATCTACTCTCACAGACCATTCTGTCGTGATTAATGAGTCAATCTTTTTAAAGTAGGCTCCGCACGGATCCTGCCTTTTCCTCCCTAAATCTTCTTGATGGTTTTCCCTGTGAGGGAGAACCACTCAATTCAGTATCTGTATTATACAACACCCTGGTGATGCAGTTTCAGCCTGCTTCCCTCCCCTGTGACAGACCATACTGCCTCCTGCTCCCCGCCCCCTTCCCTCAGGCTGTAGGACTTAGTTCACTCCTGCCTGTGAGTGTGATGGCAGCATCTTTGACATAACTCACTTATGGCTTTAGAGTCTCTGAGGCAGGTAAGAGAAATAAGTTGATTCATAAATGGGTGAGCGAATGATTTTACAATGAACTGAATGAAGAGCCATGTTGTGCATCAATGGGATATTTGATAAGCCTTTTGCAGAATATCTTGATGCATCCGATATTGGCACATGTACCTGGAACTTGTGAGGGCTCTTTCTTGGTAAACATATTGTAAATTTGAGTGTGATAGAAGGATCTTTAGCATTCTCAGAGTGCACCTGAATCCACATTTAGAAACTGAAATTTACATATAAATAGAAAAGTAAATCAGTTTTCCACACAGTATTTAAACACACACACACACACACACACACACACACACACACACACACAAGAGGGTAACTAACTTAACAAACTAAAGAAATATTTCTGACTTAATTAAGCTTCATGAAGTATTTGACCCCTACGTAACAAAAGAAGAAAGTATTCTCTAAACATTCCAAATAACATTGGAAGATGTTGGTGTTCTAAAATCTTATAAAATTCACCTGTCTCTTAGCCAAATAATTCCTAACAGAAACCCATGTCAGAACCCTTCCCTCTTGAGCTGTGTGTTGTGAGATGTGAGACATATGCGAATTGACACAAGGACTTAGTGCCGTGCTTTCTTTTCTCTATTCCCATGTCATCCTCTATAAGCAGGGCACTTGAAAGTTTGTCTCGAAGCATTTTGCCTTCCCTTGGGGGGATTTGTGAAAGAAAATTATGTCTCTAGAGTGAAAACACTTGAACGTGAACTCATTTATTCTAGCAGACAGGCAGGACCGGGATGGGATTGGAATACAAGATAGTCATTTTGGTGTTGGAGTGTGCATAGCTAGTTATCACGATATTTGAAGTGGAAAGTAGAGAAGAGTGAGAGAAAGAGAGGGGGGGGGGGGAGAGAGATTGTGTGTGTGTGTGTGTGTGTGTGTGTGTGTGTGTGTGTGTGTGATTATTTACCAGCTTTTGCTGTTCAGATGGTGCCTACTTTTCATCTCACATTAATTGAGCTAAAACTGGAATGAAGTCATCACCCAGAATTCACTGTTAAATGGCAGACCTAGCAATGTTAACCTCACTTGGTAGGAATGTGGAAAAGCAAAACACCCAGTTGCAGCATCTAAATACCTACAGCTTACTGTACTTCCATAGGCTGAGTGCATAGCAGACTACCCGTTGTCCCAGAAATGCATGTCCCCTGTTAGTATGTCCCCAAATTATCTTATGCGTATTTGTAATCACGGTAACAACATACAAGAAGTGTTGTTTTCTTTTTCTTTGTTCCTACATTTTCCTGATTCAGCAGTTCCTGATTTCTGGGTGTAAATCACATTGACAGCCTATTATTATACCAACTGCGAGCCCTCTGACTTTATGCTGAAGGGAAGTGATGTGCATCCGTATCTGGATGTCAAAAAGCGTAAAATTTAAATATAGATAACTGTCTCCAGATCCGTGATCAGAGTTCTGTGTGGTGATTTATTTCTGTTTGTTATGTTACTGTTAAGAGAAAGTATGTAGCAGAACAGTAAGTTTATTTCTTATCCTAGTCTTTACCCCTCATTCTACCTTTGTTTAGAATTTGGACTCTTGGTTCAGATATTTCTGCATGCTCTTCATGTGACCTGTAATCAATGAATTCAGAGTAGTTGTCCTTGGATTTCAGCCATATCCGTCATTTTCATAACTGTAATCTTGGGGTCGACTGCCATGGAAGCTGAGTATTTCTTAGAATTTGGGGGCTCAGTGACCTTACTGATAACTGAAAAATACAAACCACAAAATACCTCCTAATCATATCTTCCTGGAGAGATGAAAACATTCCAATAAGGTATATAAGCATTTGATACATCTCCGGGCTGACCTAATTATTTCCTAGATAGTTTACACTGGCTTTAATACTTGCTTTTTATTATTTCATCTGTATGTAGTAAAATTTCCTCTAAAAATCATAGGAACCTGCTTCTGTCTACTTTTTGTATCTATTGACTCAAGATAAATATGTGGGATTATGTCTGAAGTTTCAGAAATAAAAATTTAACTTCAAAAGATTATAGAATTATCATATGCCCAATTCCTATCCATATGGAAAACAGAAGATGTAATACATGATGTCATCTCCAAAATATTATGCTCCAGCAAGCATTTGCATATTTTAGGAATATACCACAAAAAACTAAATCTTATTTTAGTAGAGGTTTTTCTGTCTTCATTTCTTTTTTTCATAATGTGGTTTTTTTATTGTTGCTTATTATAATGTTAATTAAAATACATAATCATTGTAAGCACAGGCAATCATGCAGTTTAATTAGGTGTTGTCATTTTGGGGAGACATGACAATATCTAGACAGTTTTATCATTTTTGATAATCTCTGGAATTCTATTTTAAAACTGCTGCTTGAGTAAATGCTAGTTTAAAATCAAATATAAGTCCTTTTCTTTCCTCAAATGGTGGATAAATCTTATTACCTCAATAGCATAAACTTTAATTTTAAGACTATGATACAGTTTGGGAATGCAAAACTTTCTTAACTAGATTTATTCAGATTTATACAGACTTTCTGCTCCTCAACATATCCTTAATTTCTGGGTTGCCATTTTCCCAGTCTTAGGAATCAGACAAGTTGAAAGATAATTTGTTTTTAAATTAAAAAAAAAACCTGTAAGTTTTAATAAAGAAACTTTTTCATATGAAAATATTTCATCTATATATACTATATTGAATTAATAATAAATGTCATGGGGCAAACTACTAACTTTGATGGAGTTAGCTTATAAATATTTAAAAACAACATCACGAATAGAAGTTGGTTTTGTAAGTAAATTATTTCAAACTTAAGTGTCAAAAGCGATGTACCCATTTGGCTTAAGGAATTGTGCACTGTTTCCTGTGACTGACAAATCATTCAGGGTCCTTCATTTCACAGTCGTCTTTGCCATTCAGAAGTACAGGCTTTCCCTTTGGTTTCTTTTTTCATGAAGCTTCTTTGTAAAGTTATTTGGGAAAGAAAAATCAAAGCTAGGTGGCTTTGTCCATTGCTTTATGATTCCAAGGCTCTGTGAAGATTTATTTCATTAAGGATATGAATCAAATGTGAGAAGTAGGGTAACTTGGGGAAAATTGCTTTCTCTTGCTGCACTAATCTCTTTGAACCTTTCAAAGGGCTTTAAAATTATACCACTATAATTCTCATCATTTAGTTAATGGAACTCATCGATAAAAAAAGAGGTGAGAAAAGTATAGGAAATTGCACAAAATTTGCAGGGCAGAGTCTAATTTTCTTGAGAAATGATCTGACTTATCCAAATAGTCAAGGCTAAGAATTTTAAGCAAAGAAACAAGATTGACTGAATAACAAGGTGATACAGAGGATGATAGTGTGGGGTCACCTCAACTGTGTCAGGATCTGACAAGGAAGGTGGCTGGAAGTATGGCCTAGTTTTGATAGCCTTTCTTTGAACTTCTGAAAAATATGAAAGATTATAATATGTTTTGTTTTACTCTCTTTTCCAAGTTATCATCGGCATACTTAAATCATTAGATGAAAAATTCCCAATTTAACTGGGCTGTATTTCAAATTGCATCCTAGTCTGAGTGGCGTTATAAACTCTCACACCATCCATTTCTGCCCTGACTGAAATAAAAATCATGTCTTCGTTCAGGATGCCCACGCTGTATACATTACCTGCCCATTAGTCACTGGGTAGCCCTCCCTCGCATCTTGGATACCAGCTTATCACAAGGAGCCCCTGTTTTATTTCATGATTGTACAAGACAGCAAGATAAATGATCCTGACAGTTCAGAAAGCAATCAGGTAAAAAGACTTAGTAAAGGAAAAAGAAAAGCTAAGATTGATGCTAAGAACTTCAAACGTTATGGTCATAGTGCCTGATAAACACTTAATTAAAGATAGAAAAGGCACTTGATGATGTTAGTGTTGATGAAGTTAGGCAGCTGCTCGGGGACTTAGTATGTATCCTCCATAACCAATCAGGTAATCCTCCATCACTTAGCTCTTGAATAAAATAAAATATCACCTCCTTTTTGGAAAGTGATCAATAGCATTATTCTGCTCTGACTACAGAATGGTGTACATGGATCTCAGAAAAAATAGCATCACAACTCTAAGAACATGTGTTACGCTCTGTCTTCTAATACTATCATTAAATGCTCGTCCAAGTTGATAGACTTTCCTAGAGTCATGTAATTCAAGTAAACTTCAAGTTACTGTATTTTAAGAATCTCTGACAGAGATAAAAATTCGTGATGAAGGAACTAAGTTTTATTGGTCAACGTGCAAAGTCACCAGAATACTTTGAGGACATTTAAGCTATAGAAATTTGGTCGTATAATGGCATAACTTATCTGATTTAATGCAGTTTACAGATAGAAGGTCATGTGCTGAATAGGACCTCTAGTCATTGGCTGAGTAAGTCTGAGCTCACCAGTGAGCCATTGTGGACTTTTACTCTACCCATTGAGTATGATGTGATAACAACATGAGATGAGACTGACTTGCTCTGGCAGCCTGAGTTTACCAGATGTCCCTCTGTGATTTGGGCCCAGGGCATTTAGACATTATTTCTGACCCTGGGTACCATTATATCAATAGATTCCATCTGGCTGGTTCTGGTTCAGAAGTTTATACTTTCCCAGGAGGTGTTATTGTCCATGACTGATCTTTGTTCACAGAATCTTTTGTTTCCCTGGCTGGCAGTCATTCCTTTCATGCTTTGGGATTTGGTTCCAGTGCCTGGACTTCATTTTAGGATCAGTCATTCATAGCACAGGAAACACAAGGGTTTAAGATGCCTAATGATGAACAGAAATGGAAAGGTATTGAAACACATGGTTTTAGTTTTTATTGTACTTATATGTACACACATACATACATACATACAAAATTTTCACAAATAATATAGAAAACCTGAACAAAGCATGGACTAATATATGGCCTCAAATATAATAAAATACACTTATAATACATTTGGATGCTAGTAGTATATTAGACTTTTGTAGCTAAAGGAAACAAAATGACTGTAAGAACACGTCCTCTCCTACTGGTTGAGGTCATGATGGCTGAGATTACAGACCCATCATGGTCCTGTTGTTCTGGCCCCATGATGCAGTATGGTCTGAAAAACACAATAATCTTGTGGAAACACTATATCTTTAATTTAATTAGCTACATTGATGTGCATGACTGTTTGCCTTGTTTGACTGTTTTGAATAGTATATGTTTCTTATATATTCCATTAGATTATTTTATGGGGTTCTATCACTAAGCTGTGATACAAGCTGATAAATTGACCCTGGGAAAGATTACTCAGAGGCAGCTTAGATAGAAACTGTGAAAGAGCCTCTAGAATCATCTCTGATGCTTTTCCAGGCGCCTCACACACCTGCTCATGATATCAAAGAGTTCATGTGTAAAATGGATTAACAGTTCATTACTAACGATCACTGTAACACTAACTATGTGTTGCTAGAAGCACTGTACAGCAATTCTTAGTTCATAGCCATGAGTGCAGGTTTATTCTATTTATCTTTTACACATCAATGAATTATTACAAAGTTGTACCCAAGGCTTGTTTGAAATTTACCACACAGTCCAAGTCACCTACCAACTTGTAGTACTCTTACCTTAGCCTCGCAAGTGTCGGAATCATAGTGTGCTCCACCTCATCCTGACATAAAGCTGTCTTCAATTTTATTAATGAAGGCTTTTTGCATATAGAATAATTTACCCTCTATGTCTATGAAATTAGTATGTCCATTTATCCTTGCATTTTATAGTAAAATGGTTAAATCTCCCTAGTGTTCAATGTAAATACTCAGTGTATGATTTGGATCACATTCTTAATAATTACTATTTTTCCAATCCAATTCATCTTTTTTTTTTTTGGTTCTTTTCGGATCTGGGAACCGAACCCAGGGCCTTGTGCTTCCTAGGCAAGCGCTCTACCACTGAGCTAAATCCCCAACCCCTCCAATTCATCTTTTATAGCAGTCCTAACTTACCAAATGTTCTTCATTCAAAAGGAATCTTGCAATGAGAGAGGTAGAGGCAGAACCTGGAATGTGTTCCTAGCCATAGGCTTTGAAGTACCTCATTCACTTCTGTCTCAGATTGAACATTTTCTTCCATCAGACTGAACTATTTGATAATCATAAACAGATAGTATATGCCAGTGCCCATGCTTGTATTTAGAGTCCACTCTCAAAACATGCACATGTCCATCCACATACCTGCACACACTGCATAAAATAGAGTCACTATTCTGAGGCAACCAATACGATTCAGTGTTAATTCATTTTCACTTAATTTCTTTTTAAAATAAATTGATTCAATGCGAACTTGGTAAAAGGAAAGGATATGGAATAATATCTTGAGAAACTGGGGTTAACAATTGGTACTTCATTTCTCTACCAACACAGTATGAAGACACATAAGATGTTGTTAATGCAAAGGGGGATCAATTAGAAATCCCCCTGAACTACTCATCTGTCCACCCGAATGACTGAAACACTGAGAAAGATGAATTAAAGGAAGAAACATTTATTTTGGCCCATGGCTTCAAAGGTTATAGACTATGATTGTTTCTGGACCTGTTGGTAGTCAGAACATTACAATAGAGTATAGTAAAGCAAAGCTGTTCACCTCATGTTGACTAGAAGCAAAAGGAGGAGCATGGAGGAGGAAATTGTGAGAGAGACAAGGTAGAAGGATGGAGGGAGGAGGGGGAGATAGAGAGAGGAAGGGAGAGATGGAGGGAGGGAATGTAAGAGCAACACAAGGTGGTGGGACAAGCATGCACAAATTATTTCCTTCAGGCTATGCTTCTATTAATATATTGCATCAAATTAGATTCTATCCCCTGACATTTACACCACCTGTTACTACTCCAATCAAGTAGGACTCTACTGATAGTCTAATCCACTGATGAGGTCAGTCTCTCGATCCAGTCGCTCCTGAATATTGCTGTCATTAGGAACTAAGTCTTTAGTACAGAAACCTATGGAAACCCTTCATAGTCAAGTTATAACAACAATTCCTAAAAGTTTGTAGTTGTTGTTGTTGTTGGGGGTGGCACTACTCCTGTATTTTCTAATTGTTTAGTATATACCCAAATCCGATATGCTCAACAGGAGGGCAGGTGTTCACCATGAATAATTCACCTATGTAATTTAGACACTGATACACCCTGTCAGTAACTGATTAGGAACTCTTTCCCCACGGGAAGTTTTCAGAAGACAGCCAAGGGCCTAGCATGTTCATGACCTTGCTTAAGAGAGCAAGTTCCGGGCTTGCTGCGTTAACACAGTTTTTTTACAATGCCTTACCCAAGGGGAGTTATGTATAATAGGTGTATTTAAAGGATTCACCTTTGAAGAGTGACTGTATTACAGAAGAAAACTCAATGCATTTATAAATACCATTTATGAGCTGGAATTGGAGGGAGACATGTAAGCTTTCCTGAAGATTTGGGGTTGGGTTTGCCTCTGTAGAAGATAGGTCTTGTTGGTACAGCATTTTAAATCCTCTGTGGTGGGAACAGGAAACCCTCCTGGAAGAGTTGAACGAGTACCTGGGACAAGAGTCTGGAGGATGTTACACTTGGGTGGATTCTAAGAAGCACATACGGAGGCAGAAAGTCTCTCCCGAGAACTTAATAAATTATGACTGCTAGATCCCATTCAGAACCCTTAATCCACCTCAATAAAACATCCTTGGAACTTTATCTCCTGTAGCTACCTTGCTGAATAATGCTATCAGTCAAAACTTCCAAATCAACTGCAGTAGCGAGTTCATTATTGACACAGCCAAGGATATCATTTATTTAATAGAATTTTTCTATTCAGTTCTGAAATAAATTGAGCTTGATAGTCACATGGCAGTATGCCTTAGCCAAATATTTCTATACTTTCTCAGGTGATTCCAGCCAGTAAATATGCTTTCTGCAGAACTGCTAAATGTTCCTTCAGAGGATTTCAGTGGTACCTTGCTTCATTTATCAAGTGCAGAAGGGAGTTTCAGAGATAGCTCAGTCAATAAATTACTTGCTGCTTAAGTGTGACACCTGAGTTCAGTCCCCAGGACCCACATTAAAAGGTTCATGCAGTGACTCATGACTGTAATCCTAGTATGATAGAGGTGTGGCTGAGAGCATCTCAAGGGCATGCTGGACAATCAGTCTAGCCAAAGCACTGAGCTCAGGTTGAGTGAGAATCTGCCTCAAAAATGAGTTAAAGAGCAATTGGGAAAGATACTTAATGTCAACCTCTGGCCTGTACTCTTATATTCATATGCAACTACATACAAATTCTCACATTCATGCATCTGCACACAAGCATATACATACCTTAACACACATAACGTCCACTATGTAGAATATGTTAATAATTACAGGTGTGATGAATCCTAACTTTGTAGGATTTTTGTCTAAGCATACAATTACTTTCTGGTAGTTTGGCATATGTGTATTATGAGTATCATTTATGTACAATAGTCAAGTCAAAAGAAGGGGTCAAAATCTTTTCATATAATTGTAGGTTACTTGCAAAATATTGAAATAAAATCATTAGAATGTGACATAAAGTAGATATTACTAAACAGTGAGAAAAAGATGAAGCCAAAACTGTCAGAAGTCCTGACTTAGAAGCCATGTGGTCATATAAGCATATTTCAGCCAAGAACTTTTCTGCTCTTTCTGCTGCCCTGCCCCCCAGTCTGGCAAAGGATTAATTCTGAGTGCTAAATAGATACTTAACATATTAATCAGATTTCACCTAAAATTAGAAATATGGACATTATCGCCTTTAGGTTCTGAAACACCTTTATTTATTCTCCAGAGTAAAATGAATGAAAAGAAATAATGAAGGGTATTTAAGAAAAAGAATCAACACAAGAGTCTCTTTTGCTGATATTTATTCTGTGCACGTCTTATGCTAAGATTCCGGGTGCCTGAAAGAGGCTAGTGGGTCTAATGAGGATTATGGGAAGAGTTGTGATATGTTGTGATATATCTTTCAGAAAAGAAATGGTAAACTTAACGTCAGAGTGAGCCTAACTCATGTAATCAAGATGCTTAGCTCAGTAACATGCAACTGAATTCCCAGACACTAGGGAAGCTGAATCTGGAGGATGGCAGAACTTCAGACCAGACTATATTGGATGGCAAAATTGAAAAGGATCAAAAGGAAAGAAGAGAGAAGGAGAAGGAAGGGGACGAGAATAGAGGTGGAAAGGGAGGAGGGAAGAGCAGGGGCAGACTTGGAACAGCTTGGCATAACTCACCGAGACATACCATCCTACGTGAGAGGTAGATGGATATTTCTGAGGTTGACCTAAGCTTTTTGCCAGAAGGTCTTATCTGGTTGTTAGAAAATTTTATTGCTTAATTTTGCTATATAGGTCCTCATATGTCTTTGATAATGAGGCAGGATACAAGAGTGAGTCAAGAAAATGGCTTTGCGTAGCTCTACCTAGGACCATCGTTCTTAGAGCCAGACACATCCTTAGAAAGCGATGCTTGCCTTTGCAGGTAAGCTATGTCCAATATGACCTAAAACACAGGGTAACAAAAGCAGAGAAAATTTGTCAATTATCTCAGACCCATAAACAGCAACAGATCTGAAAGAATGTCCACTCCCACTGCTTGCTTACTTCTGCCTGATACTAAAGGTCTTGTGCCAAAGAGAATGTCAGTATTGTTTTCCTTCCTTCAGTCAGTCAGTGAACATTGAAGCATTGTCAAATGGCAGGCAGAGGGAGAATGTTTTCAAAATAAATGTTTCCATAATAATGTCAACAGAGCTAACTAGATTTTCTTGTTGAACATTCAGTATATGCAGTGGGACTGGGGAATCCTATGCAACCATTTACAGAGCATATGAGCCCCATTTGGTATGTAGTTCACGGACATGAGCACAGCCCTGCCTTTCTCTCCTTGGCCGCCAGATTTCTCCTTGTGCAAATTTGTTGAATTTTGTACTCATGATTCTTCCTAGGGCTCAATGAAGAATGTAAGGTAGGGCTTCTCATAGGACTCCATTCAACAACACCTCAGACTCTCAAATATCTTTAATGTCTCAGGGAAAGCAGACTGCACTGTCTTGTTTGGAAGGATCATCCAAACAAGGTCTGTCCAGACATGGTGGTTGGTGAAATATAGTGGTGGTTGTGGCCTATTCGTTTTGAAGTTATGAGTGCCTGATTCTGTGGCATAATACTCTGTGTTAAGCACTCTTTCCTTTCACAAAATGTTCCTAGATTGAGGGGAACATCGCCTCCATAATTAAATCAATGTTCTCTTGGCCCTTCATGAACCCATATCCGGCCAGTTATAAAGGCTACCGATCCCTATCTTTCGGTAATGTTTCCATAGAAGGCTGTTCCTCTTGCTTGGAAACTGAATTTTCAATCCTTATGGTATTTCATCCCCTGCTGACCTACTGAAATGAAGGACTAGGAGTCATGATTAAATCTAATTTTCCCCTCCTGTAGTGGTAGAATGAGCTGGGTCAGCAGGGCCAGACCCTGCAGATAGCTTGAAAATACCTTTGTGATTTGATCTCCTTACTGTCCCATCCATTTCTGTACATGCCAGTCAATGTCAGCCTTTCCCACCATGACAAGTTCCCAAGGTGAGGACAGTGCAAATGAACAAGCACATTTGTGACGCCTCTTGAGGGTGCTGCTTATCAAATAAGTCAGGCAATGAACCAAGGCTGGCTTGTAAACGACAAGATAGGTTAGCCCATTTACAGGAGGAAAATGTGCTCTAACCCACTCAAGCACATCGCTGTACCTTCACAGCCTGGCACTAGTCATGCGAAGTCAGAATTAGCTCTGACATTCATCATTCAATTTGCTTTGAAGTAAGCTGAAAATACCTCTCTCCTGTTCTCTTTCATTTCTATCTTGCTTTGTCAACTCTCTCTCTCTCTCTCTCTCTCTCTCTCTCTCTCTCTCTCTCTCTCTCTGTGTGTGTGTGTGTGTGTGTGTGTGTGTGCGTGCGTGCGTGTGCATGTGTAAGTGTGTGCACTTGTATGCAGACACACACAGAGGGAAGAACAATCCATTTCTGTGGTGCCATATGTTTGAGGAACCTTTAGATTTCACTTCAGGAATTCATAGGTACATACGTGAATTTCCTCATGCTCTTGGATACAGCATTATAGTGATGGGGACATATGTGGTAAGAGTCTGTTCATCTCCTGATAGACAAGAAGCAGAAAGAGCAAGATAGGAATTGGGAATGAAGTATAACCTTTAATCAAAGGCATATCCCAAGTGACCCCCTTCCTCTAGCCTAAGTGCCATCTGTAGACCAAGCAGTCTATATAACCTGCTGACACATTTTATATTAACTCATAACACTCGCATTATCATACCAACTCTAATGTGAGTAGTAATTTGGTCTTACTGTGATAAGTCTGATTTTTATTCTAATGACCAACAGGTGTATATATTTTTACTCTAATAGGTATTATAGAGAGAGTCACACCTGGAGGTAACACACTTGTATCTTTTTCAGACTGGAAGTATGAAGTTGCAAACACCTTGCCTCAGAGTGAAGAGGGGGTGGAAGTGGACTCTCAAGCATACAGCCACCGGTGGAAAAGAAACGTGGACCCTTTTAAAGCTGTAGACACAAACCGAGCCAGCATGGGCCAAGACTCTCCAGAGTCCAGAGGCTTCCCCGATCTGCTACTGGATGACGGGCAGGACAACACCACCCAGATCGAGGTAAGTAGATATTCCGGATCATTGATTTCAATCAACTGCTCATTATTTTTTTATAATATAGAAGAATCCAAGCTCTACTCTATCATACTCTGTGCCTTTTAGGATTTGATTTTAAAGAGCAGTTCGTGTGTGTGTGTGTGTGTGTGTGTGTGTGTGTGTGTGTGTGTGTGTGTGTAATAGCTAGTCATTGCTTTATTCATGAAATAGCTGGGAACAATGGAGATTAAAATGCAAGAATGCAGCTGCCGCAGAGGTCTCTGGGAATCCTCTGTAGAGAAAGTCAGGCCATCACAACTAGATTATGTCTTTAGTAGTTGACATCTTTGAAAAAATACATATCAGTTTGAATTGCCATAGGGTGTGCTGAATTCTCCTTAGGACAGCAGATCGGATTGCTAAACTAAGACATTTTGCCCAATAATGGCTGAACAGAATCTTGTTCAATTAAGAATGGTTCACTTAGTCCATAAACTATCAATGAGAAATAAGACAAGCATCCTCACTAAAAAGAACCACATCTACAGGGGACGGCTGTCGTTGGAACTACACAGCATACTGGCATGGTTAATTAACCATTCAGTTTGGGCTGTGGTTCAGAGTTTCATGGGATCTAGGCCTTTCATTGCTAATAAGGGTACATTTTTGAAAAAATGGGGTGACTGATCACTCTTTTTTTGTAATTCATCACCCATTTGTGCTGGAGTCATGAAGTAGGTGAGAAGGGCACTATAGAGTGATTGAATGAGTGTGACTTTGCAGGGCAGATTAGAAGCAGATTTTAGGATTGCATCAAGGCCTCACAGAAGGTGCTGGAGTTCTAAGACCCTTAACATTACAAGTCATCAAAAGATGATTTTGATTGTGAAATAAATATAACACAGGCGAATGTGAACATCTTTCAGGAGAAAGTAAGAACCATCAAGATGAGAACAAACTTTGCTTAGCTATAGAAATGGGGCTGTCTTCCCATCTCTTACCTTTGTTAAATATAGATATGTGAATGTGTGTAAGACCTCTGATAATTTGTGAGTGGACACTGTTGGCTGGGAAGCTGTTGAACTATCAAGAGCATCACAGGTGAAGTGTTGAATATAATTTGGTTTTCTATGTTTGGTGCTTTGTAGAAGAAAGGGACAAAGATCAGAGAAACTGTCAGTTCTGCGTCTGTCTCAGACCAGGCATGCTACTTTGGTTGACATCAGGCCAATGCTTTTCCTTCTTGGACTCTTGTTGTAGAGGTTACGATGAGAATTGGGCTGGGGTATGTGGTCTAGCCATTGTCGGTTTGCACATCATTTCTCCATTTGACATTTTAGATGCTATTTCCCCTATAATAATAGACTTATAATTTCTCAGAACCTAGAGTCTGTCTTTTTCACTGTTTTCCATTTCCTAATTTATGCATTACTTGGGAGATAGGTCAGTTTCATGAAGCAGACCCTGTATCATCCTGCAAGACAAACTGAGGCATGATTTTGATTCCTTATAGTCAGAAAAAGTCTCCAAATTATAGACTGTTGGAAGTGTAGGTGTGAGAGGCTCAATCATGGCCAATGGCTTCTCTATAGACATGGCAGGTATACCTTTATTTTTGTGCTTCTACAGATGCTCTGTGGTCAGGCAGTAATATAACACGCACTGTTCTGCTGGTGTAATTTTAAAAATACACTTGTGCCTTTGCCCAGGGCTCTGCCTATGCTCGCTTGTCTCACCCAACTCTGACAAAGGCTGTTTTTCCCAGGAGCTGTGCTTGCTCCCTCAGTTCCTCACAGCTAGCCCCCAATAACCACCACCACCCCTGCTACCCATTTTCTCCTACTGCCCAACTTAGCACCAGGGATGGAAAACACTAGATAGTTTTAATATTTTGTAATTAGCCAGAGAGCACAACTGCTGGGCTCTTATCAGTTAACCTATTCCAGTCAGCTACCCTTTCTAGCCCACCAAGATTTTACATGGCTGTTGTATCCTCCCATTCCAAAACCTGGTCAGAACTTTTCCCTTGCATCTACTCTTTCCCTTGGGACCCGAAAGTTCCACTTTTTCCTTCGCCCAGCAACTGGCTTCCACCTCCTTTGTTGATACAATCAAGAAACAGGCTGAAAAAGAAATTAGGGAAATGACACTCTTCACAATAGTCTCAAATAACATAAAACACCTCAGTGTGACTCTGTCCAAGCAAGTGAAAGATCTGTATGATAAGAACTTCAAGTCTCTGAAGAAAGAAAGTGAAGATCTCAGAAAATGGAAAGACCTCCCATGCTCATGGATTGACAGAATTAATATAGTAAAAATAGCCATTTTGACAAAAGCAATCTACAGATTCAATGCAATCCCCAATAAAAGTCCAACTCAATTCTTCATAGAGTTAGAAACAAATTTTCAAATTCACTTGGAATAACATATTTACAAAGAACTCAAGAAGGTAGACTTCAGAGAGCGAGATAACCCTATTAAAATGGAGTACAGAGCTAAACAAAAAATTCTCAGCTGAGGAATATCTAATGGCTGAGAGGTACCTAAAGAAATGCTAAACATCCTTAGTCATCAGGGAAATGCAAATCAAAACGACGCTGAGATTCTACCTCATACCAGTCAGAATGGCTAAGATAAAAAACTCAGTTGACAATAGATGCTGGTGAGGATGTGGAGAAAGAGGAATACTCCTCCATTGTTGGTGGGATTGCAAACTGGTACAACCACCCTGGAAAGCAATCTGGAGGTTCCTCAGAAAATTGGACATTGTACTACCTGAGGACCTAGCTGTATCTCTCCTGGGCATATACCCAAAAGATGCTCCAATATACAACAAAGAC
The DNA here is from genome assembly GCF_011064425.1 of Rattus rattus. Classification (NCBI taxonomy): domain Eukaryota; kingdom Metazoa; phylum Chordata; class Mammalia; order Rodentia; family Muridae; genus Rattus; species Rattus rattus. The sequence continues at coordinate 7,341,893 of NC_046167.1, read as the reverse complement.
ACATGCTCCACTATGTTCATCGCAGCCTTATTTATAAGAGCCAGAAGCTGGAAAGAACCCAGATGCCCTTCAACAGAGGAATGGATTCAGAAAATGTGGTACATCTACACAATGGAGTGCTATTCAGCTATCAAAAACAATGACTTCATGTAATCCATAGGCAAATGGATGGAACTAGAAAATATCATCCTAAGTGAGGTAACCCAATCACAAAAAGACAAAGAGGGTATTCACTCACTGATAAGTGGATATTAGCCCAAAAGCTTGAATTACCCAAGCTTATACCATCCACAGACCACATGAAACTCAAGAAGGATGACCAAAGTGTGAATGCTTCACTCCTTCTTAAAAGGGGGAACAAAAATGTTCATAGGAGGGGATAGGGAGACAAAATTTTGAGCAGAAACTGAAGGAATGGACATTCTGAGCCTGTCCCCCCCCCACATATATATGTATGTATGTATATATATGATTGATGAAGCCAAGAAGTGCAGGCTGAAAGGAGCCTGATAGAGCTGTCTCCTGAGAGTCTCAGCCAGAGCATGTCAAGTAAAGAGGTGAAAGCTAGCAAGAAACCATTGAACTGAAAACAAGGTCCCAGTTGAAGGAATTAGAGAAAGGATTGAACGAAGGGCTTGCAGCCCCATAAGAAGAACAATGCCAACCAACCAGAGCTCCCAGGGACTAAACCATTACCCAAAGACTATACATGGACTGACCCAGGGCTCCAGCTGTATATGTAGCAGAGGATGGCCTTTTTGGGTACCAAATGGGAAGAGAAGCCCTTGGTCCTGCCAACATTGGACCCCTCCAGTGTAGGGAAATGTCATGGGTGGCAGAATGGGGGTGTGGTTGGGGAGGGATAACAGAAGGTGAGGGACATGTGATAGGGGACTTATGGCAGGGAAACTGAAGGCAATAACATTTGAAATGTAAATAAAAAAATCCAATAAAAGAAAAGAACCAATTAGGGAATTGATACCTTCCTCTGAATTGTTATATTTTGTTTTCTGTTGCTGTGATAAACTCTGGTCAAAAGTACTTGGAGGGGGTTTGGGTAAGACTTTATTTCCCTTGTACTTCCACATCCCAGTTCATTTCTTCAGGATGTCATGGCAGAAACTCAAGGATCGTGGAGACAAAATCTCCATCAGAGACCATGGTGGACCACTGCTAAATGGATTGGTCCCCTGGCTGACTCGGCTATCTTTCTCATGTAGCCAGGGTCTACTTGCTTAGGAAGGCATTATCCATTATGGGCTGAGCCTTCCAAAATCAGTCAACAGAAAGAAAATTCCTCACGAACATATCCATAGGCTAGTCTGATGGAAGCAGTCCCTCAATCGAAATTCCTTCTTCTTAAGTGACTCCAGTTTGTATCACCCTGACAAAACTAAGCAGCACATGCACTGAGAAAGTGCCCTTTTAAAAGAGGTGTTTCTGGCTCCTGTGGAGTAGTCTGGCATGTTGAGGATGGAGTTGGTATAGCAACTTGGAGTTGGCAGTTGTAGCACCTCCCTCTGAGACAGCCTCAAGATATGCCTCACAGTGGAGAAAGGAGAACTGAACTGAATGAATCAGAGACAGTCATTCACCCAGCATGAGGATCCTGTTGTGGAAAGCTGGTTAACACAGGGTGGTGGTGGTTGTCATTGTCATCGTTGTCTCCTCCTCCTCCTCCTCCTCCTCCTCCTCCCTCCTCCTCCTCCTCCTCCTCCTCCTCCTCCTCCTCCTCCTCCTCCTCCTCCTCCTCCTCCTCCCCTCCTTATTTACTTTGCATCCTGCTCATTGCTCCCCTCCTTGTCACCACTTCTCACAACCCTTCCCCAGTCTCCCCTCCCCTTCTCATGTGAGTGAGTTGGGTCCCCTGGGTAGCTCACCTACCCTGGTACTTCAAGACTCTGTGAGTCTATGTGCTTCCTCTCCCACTGAGTCCACACAAGGCAGCCTAGCTAGAAGTACATACCCCACGTATAGGCAACAGCTTTTGGGATAGCGTTCAAGACATGCACGATGGTCCAGCTGCACATCTGCTATATTTAAATAGAGAAGCCTAGGTCCAGCCTCTGTATGTTTTTTGGTTGGCGGTTCAGGCTCTGAGATCCCCAAGGGCCCAGGTTAGTTGACTCTGCTGGTCTTCCTGTGGAGTTCTTATCCCCTTCTGGGCCTGCCATCCTTCCTTCTATTCTTCCATAAGAGTCCCATGCTGGCAACAGGGATTTTTGAAGCTGACTCTGTGATGTCTTCTGGAAGCTGCTCCTCTTGTTCAGGGTGAGGTATAGTAACACTCCTCCAACTGTAATGCTGTTGTTGACGAGCATACTCCTCAGAGCTGGAGAACATGCTCTGCATGACTGATGTGCTAGGTACAACCCAAAGCCCGATGAACATTGTACACTGTGTGTCCATATGGGCATAGGCTGCTTGTTACTTTACCTTTGGTTTTGTTATGCATTTTTCATTTCTTATGTATTGCACCTCAGTGGAGGCAGACAGCAAAGGGTCAGGTGTTTTAAGTTGGTGAAACATAAAGGAGAATACAGGAGACCACCTGCTGGAGACGTCTTTGAAACGTGAGATCAGTCAGGAACTCAGAGGACATGTGTTCATATGGTTCTTAGAGTGGCTCTGTGCAATTTGTGTCCCCAGATCCCTGGATAAACTTAATGACTTTTTGAAGGCTGTTTTTCACATTTTAGTTTAGTGTTTACTGAATACTTTCCATTTGTTAGGAAAGGAGCTGGCATTCAAGTTTAGACCTGCCAAACTCTTCTGAAGCCTGTTCCTTCCCAGTTCAGTCAGCTTCCTCTAGTGAAAAGAAAGACAAAGGCATTTGTGCCATGCAGTGACTGCACAGGCAAACCCTGAATACCAAAGTGAGAGTTTGCATTTCCATCTCCATTATGCTGGAAGACTTGCCTTGGAGATTCAGAGTGCCTGAGGTACTAGATGTCTTTTTCTTGAGATTTGTTCATTTTAATATGTTTTGGGGATTTGATGAACTTTACTAGGTTCTAAAGTAGCCTAGACACTACTCTGAATAGAGAACCTATTTCTGTCAGTATTCTGGAAAGTTTTAGTTTTGCTGATGCTTGAGATATATTTTTGCTCAGTGTAACATATCTCCTGGGAGGAAAGCTTGTTTGCTTTGACTGCTTATATAATAATAATGAAAGAAACAAGCATTTACAGAATGGCTACTCTTAAGGTGGGTGGGAACCTTAAGAGTACTGCCTGTCTTTTAGATATAACCATTTTGTTTATTTAAAAAAAAACAGAAAATATACTTGAATGTGCTTTTTTTCTTTCATTGATTTGAAGTCAGTATCAGAGACCAAAGTTTGTCCATCAGTCCTGAGTCTAGTGATGCCTGTTAAAATTATATGCCAGTGAGATAAAACCACATTCCTTGCTTTATTCTTGTACATTTGCCTAGTTTTTTTTCTATTGTCAAGACTATATACTCCAAAGGACAAAAACATGAGGAAATGAGAGCATATTCACTATTTAAGCACAAAAGACTCTAAAATAAAGGAAATTGATTATTCTCTCAACATCATTCTTGGAAGCAATGTGTTTATGGCTGATGAGATGGCGTGCCAGTTAGAATGTTCCCAGGTACAATTGTTGTTGTCCTTTTCTGTTTTCATCTTTCTACAAAGATAGAAAGATGTTGTGAAACACAGGACACCTTTTATTGTATCAGCAGGGACTGTTGCTAGCTTATTGATTTCTCCAAGTTTTTCTTCTTGTATGCCATTAATACATAGGGCCACATAGTCCTCTAGATTCTGCTTCTTAATTTGGGACCTAACATGTGGTGTCAGTAAGATGCCTATTAACTATGACACTTTCTTTAATGGTTTGATGGATGTGCAATGTGATAGGACTCTTGGGTATATTGGATTCCATCTACCATTGGCCTTGCTTAAGCAGACTTCGGTTACTCTGGTGACTCCGAGAACACAATGCCAATGAAAGCAGGCAGGATATATGTCTCTACCTGGAAGCTGGCTACATTTTGCTTTCCAGCATGGAGCTATTCCAGTAAAAGTAGCCACTGAGACAATGGTGCAGACCTTCCCAGTGTTTGCCGAGAATTAAAAAGTATTCTACAAAGATTACTTTCAACAGGTTGTTCCTGCTGGATAGGGCTGGAATCTAATAGCTCTTTAGAAGTATGGGAGAGAAGTGGAAATGGAGTGCATATTCTCGGTGAAGTAGAAACCTATTGCAATGGAAATTCCCTGGAATCTGTGAGTGTTACCCTAGTAATGACTCCTAGTAAAGATACAGAGCCTGAAGCAGTCATCATCTGTCATCAGACAAGACTTCCAATGGAGGGACTGGGAAAACAATCCAACCGTAAAACTTTAGACCTACAATTTGTCCTGCTGCAATACTGCTGGGGGTAAAGTGGCACGGAACTCGTAGGAGGGAACAACCAATGACTGGTCCAACTTGAGACCCATACAATAAGAGGGAAGCCCGTACCTGATACTGCCTAGGTGCATAGGAAACAGAGGCTGGATATCCAAGAGATTGGGATAAAGTCAAACATGACTGGAAAAAAAAGAAAGAAAAGCAAAGAAAAGAAAGAAGAAAAAATAATTTCGAATGGTAATTTGCTATACTGGAGCCCAGCATAATCGTCACCATAAAGGTTTCATCCATCAACTGCGAGGGGCAGATGCAAAGACCCACAGACAAAAATTAGGTGGAACTTAAGAAGTTTCTCAGAAGTAGAAGAGAAATGACTACAGGAGCCAGCCCTCAAGGACACCATAGATCATAGCCCACAGAGTAAACTAACTGGTGTTCATAGGAGCCACAGAAATTGAAGCACTGACTAGGGCTTGTGTGGGTCTGACCTACGTCTGCTGCATATGTATTATGGTTGTGTAGTTTGACATGCTTGTGGGAGTCCCAGTGTTGGGCATAGTTTTTGTTTCTGACTCTTTTGCCTGACTCTGATGCTCTTTTTCCTTCTACTGTGTTGTCTTGTCAAGCCTTGATATGAGGTGTGCTCCTAGTCTTTCTGTAACTTGTTATGTCAAGTTTGGTTGATGCCCCCTGGAGGCCTGCTCTTTTTTAAAGGGAAATGGGAGAAAAAGTAGATACGGAGAATAGAAGACTAGGAGCAGGGGGGCAGGGGTGTTGTCAGGTTGTAATATATGAGAGAAGAAAAATATGAACAATTTAATTAAAAACATAGAAAGAAGTAGTATTCACAAGAATGGTCATTAAGTATATGTGATATGTTCACATAGGAATGGAGGTCTACTCTAAATATTACTATCTTAGTTGATATTTCTATTGCTGTGATAAAACATCATGACACAAAGTACTGTGTGTGTGTGTGTGTGTTTGTGTGTGTTTGTGTGTGTGTGTGTGTGTTTGTGTGTGTGTGTATGTGTGTGTGTAGGGGGGCGGTGAGATGGTTAATTTTGTCTCACACTTGTAGATGTGTTCTGTCATCGATGGAAGTCAGGGAAAAAGGTCAAGCAGGACATGAACCTGGAAGTTAAAACTGTAGCTGACTGATCAACTTGCTTCCCCATGGCTCGCTCAATAGGCTTCATTCTCTTTTTTCTTTTATCTTTTAAGTTTATTATGGCTGAATTTCCTTTTTCTTTGTTTCCATTAAGTTACTTATTCATTCACCTTATATCCCAGGCCCCCCAACACGTTCCCATCAAACAGTCCCTTCCCCACCCACTGCCCTCTCCTTTGACAGGATGGAGGTTCCCCTTGGGTACCCCTCCACTCTGACACCTCCCTAGTCTCTGCAGGGCTAGGTGCTCTGCTCTGTTAACATAATAGTATATCGTTAATAGTGTCAGCAATTGATGCTTGCCCATTGGATGGGTCTCCATTTTGGCCGGATATTGGTTTGCCATTCCCTCTGTCTCTATTCCATCTTCGTCACTGCATTTCTTGTAGATAGGACAGATTTGGGGTCGAAACTTTCCCGAGAGCGTTGCTGTCCTTACCTCTCCACTGGTGGTTCTGCTCTGCTACAGAAGGTGGCCTCTTAAGGTTCCATATCCCCATTTCTATGAGTCTCAGCTGAAGCCACTCCCATAGACTCCTGAGAGCCTCCCTGAACCCAGGTTTCTGGCACATCGTAGAGATGCGTCCCCCAATCAAGTACAAGTAGATCAAAGACCTCAACATAAAACTGGATACACTAAATCTAATAACTCAGCCTGCTTCTTATAAACGTGGGATAACACTGCTGTGCCCTTCCTCATCAATCAATAATCAGGAAACTTTCCTATAAACTTTTCTACTAGTCAGTCTGGCATTTTCTCCAGCGGCTAGCTTGTGTCAAGTTAACCCAAACAACCAGCACGGTTAACTGGTAATAATTTATGCATGCACACAGATTTACTGTTTGAATTGTTGCATATTTTACTCTTTACAACTAGATGATCTTTTTGATATGAAAGGAGTCACAAATGTTAATCTGAAAATTGAAATGATTCCTTTGATGATGATTTTTATGAAAAACAGACTATTTTTAATTTAAAATTGTTAGAATTTTTCATTGACATCCAAACAAGTAAATTTTATTGTGTTATTTACATAAAAATCCTTCTCTTCCTGGCTTCTGGCACTCTAATTAGACCCCTTTGTCCTGTAGCTTTCATGTCACGTGATTCTATTTCCTTTTACCACGTTCCTTAAAACCCTTTTTTTTCCTTTTTCATATGTCTCTTGTTGTCCCATGACCTATGAATGCAATAATAGTGAAACCTACACACAGTCTGGATTACCTCTGTAATTTCCAGATCCATCCATTTTTTGATGATTTCCTACTTTAATCTTTATCCTGAATACAACTTCATTGTGTATCATTTTGATATAGGAATAATCTGCATGGCGTTTGCAATATGGAGCTCGTTTCAACTTAGTCCTGAGCTATTGCAAAAGTGCACCCTCCCTGTACTTTTTGTTGTTGTTTAAATTAGTGGTCTTGGTTTTGTGATCTGATTATAATAATGAATGGAGATATGAGGTCATTTTAAAGCTTGTCATCCTACTTTGCAGAAACATAGTAGTGAGAGCTGGACATGGTGGCACACACCTCCAGATCCAGCATTTGGGAGGCTAAGTCATGAGGGTCATGAGTTCAATTTCAGCCTGGGCTATCTCTGAAGAAATGACAACATAGTGTGTCAAATGAACATAGCCTCATACTCGCTCTGTTGTTCATCTATTTTACTGTTTAGTGAAATCAGACAGGACGACATTTCTATCCATTAAGAACTGATCTAGACATGTACATTTTTAATAAAGTAAAGAAGTAATTGATTTGAAATTGTACTGCCTACTTTTTATGAGTGTGAAAGGTCGATGGAGATTATGTTTAGTGTAGCCTTTCTATTTCAAAGAGTCTGGCTCTCGTAGACCTTTCAGCACATGGGAGCAGAATCAGAAATCTGAGCTTAGGGACTAGTGATTAGCTGTTCCCTGATAATGCCATGATCTAGAAGTTCCCCATCAGTTCATTCTCACTAATTAGTATGGTAATAGAATATGATAGAATCTTCGTGAATAGAAAGGGGTTGACATAGTAACACTCACTGTGATATTCTTATAACTAATCTCAGGATGATGGTGCAGAAGCTGAAGCTAATATGTATTTTGTTGAACTTGTAGAATGCAAAAATCTCATCTACACCAAAAGCTAATTCTAGTTTTAAAAACAAGTGATAGAAGTAGCATTCCTCATTGTGTGCTTTGGTCCACAGACTATTTCTATGCTATTGCACAAACCAAACTCCATTATTAGCCTCAAAGCATCATGGCGATGACCCAGTTATTCGTTATGGAACCCTGTGAGGGACAGTTATGGATCTCTTCCCATTTCTGTTGCAATAAGAAGCTGACATGTCAAGCCAAGAATAATCCATAATTGAGCAAGATATATGATACCCTATTTTAAGCCTCATTATCCTTTTAGAGGATGAGCAATAATTGCAGATATCATCGCTCACTGATTTACTATTTTCAGTGTGTTCCTTCTTTTCAATGTAAAGTCCTCATCAATATTCTAAAAAGGAAATGAATGGAATCCAATCAGAAGTTTACTTCCATAGAATATTTCTTCCACATCATGAAAACAGAAGAAGCTGAATCAGATCTTATTGTCACTTAATGTGTGATCTCTGGCAATATGCAGTAGATGAAATGAGGCTGATTTCCAACCTACAATAGACAAGGATTATTCAGCCTGGAACAAGCAACTCTTAGAGGAAAGAATGACAATTCTCAAGATTAACTTTCAATGTCGTCTGCCCCAAAGGGTTGGATGAAATATTGGTTAAAACAGATTCATTTAAATTCATCCCTATAGATCTACTTTTGAAACCCAGATGGCCACCAATACCCTTTAATGGGCGCTGGATAAATCTTTATCAACTCATTGAAAAAGATGCCAATCTTTAAATGAATAGTGAGACTCTATAAGTACATCTGTCAATCTTAAGTGGCAACCTTCGTAAGTGATGGCCTGGTTGTCTACTGGTACTGTAAGCGCCATTATAGTGGCTCTCAGCTTTCCCAATGCTGTGACCCTTTAATACAGTTCTGATGTTATGGAGACCCCGACTCTAAAATTATTATCATTACTACTTTATAGCTTTAATTTTGCTTCTGTTATGAATCATAATGTAAATATCTGTTTTCCAGCAGTCTTAGGTGACTCCTCTGAAAGGGTTGTTTGATCCCCAAAGGGGTTGTAACGTACAGTCTGAGACCTGCTGCTGTATTCATTATGTTTACACATGAACTATTACAAGCATTGGAGATCAGAGCTCGAGAGATGTTTTAGCAGTTAAGAGGATCCAGATTAGGTTTCTAGTAACCGCATGGCATTTAACAAACAACAAACCATCTATAACTCCAGTGCTAGGAGATCCAGTGCTGTCTCTGACCTCTGTGTACACTGCATACATGGTATACATACACTTATGCAGGTGAACACTAATACACATGGACAAATGCATTTACACACAGAGGGACACACCTGGCACATACATGCACACACAAACTCACTAACTCACATATACAGGAAGCTGGGAGTGGTGGCATAAAGCTTTGATCCCAGTACTCAGGAGACAGAGACAGGCAAATCCTTTTAATTCCTAGCCAGCCAAAGCTGCTACATAGTGAAACTGTCATATAATATAGGAAGCGACATATATTTGTTGTCTAAAATCTTTAATTAAATAAATTTTATTAGCAAACCTTTGCTGTCTGCTTGTAAAACAAAATGGCACAGAATATATTCCACTAAGCGTTCAGTGTGCTTTTTACTGTTTTTCTTTACCAAAGTAGAGACGACTGGCAAGGGTCTCATTAGAAAGGCAGTATGCATCTATCAAGTAATAGTCATTGTTTTGAATGTTTCATGCAGTAACTAGTTTGTGTGATGCTTTATACTGGGAAAAAAGAGATTGAATATCCCAGGTTCAAGAATCCATAAAATGGCTGCTGGTTTTCTTTTTACATTTCCCAGAAAGAAAACTTTGCTCTTCTTGCCCTAAGGATACATGGGGCGAGGTAGGGAGGTCAGAATCTACCTGGAGCTAGAAGAATTGAACTATCCAGCCATTGGCTTTCATTTAGTTCTATTCCATATGGTATTTCTAGCCTGAGATATTAAATTGAAACAATAATTTGGGATCCATTGAACTGAACGAATGGATTAAACATGGATAAAGCCATTTCTCTTTTATAAGTTCTTTCAAACTCTTTCTAACTCTTATGTAATCACAAACTTAAGGAGCAGAGCTTCAAAAAATATCAATATTCATCTTTCAGATGATCTCTCAACATCCTGTGTACCTACCTTTCATCCTCTTTATTATTTTGGATTCATGACGCAGATCCCACTGAAGGCAACAATTAATTATATTAAAATAAAAATTAAAAATTTGAAAACTTTCCAAAAGAAACTTTTTAAAATTTATAAATTTTTGCTTAGTTCTATCTTTGCAGAAACAATTTAGGTGCTTCCACATCTAAAATGGTTTCATCTCATACAGAGATTTTCTACCTAAAAGTAACAGTGACTCATTTTTGGAACTTAATGAGCTACAGTATAGAAAATTTTAAAAATTTCAAAGGTGGATATAAGGACTTAGTTCTCAGATTTTTATTGATAAAACTTAGACTGCGGTCTCCTATATTATAATGTCTTGCACAGTTTTCATTATGTATGTTCAGTTCTTTCCTAATGTTACTTAAAAATACCATAGAATGTAGATAATTTAGAGTATCATCTTGTGAAAATATTTATAAGGAACACTAGCAAGCCTTCCAGAGAAACGAAAACAGTTAATTTCTCTCTTGAAAAATAATGAAAAAAAAATGTTTCTCCTTACAAGACAGACGCAAAGAATCATTTCGCTCCTCTTAAATGTCATTTTAATAAAGAAATGTTTGTGTCTGTCAATTAATAAGATGCCCCTTTGATATTTTTAAACTGAAATTATTTTTATCAAAGCAGCAGCAGAACCCATTTGCATCAGAAAATCCAGGTAAACATCGCAGAACCAACTTACTGAATAAATTAAAAAATGTGACAGACCAAAACAATGAACAGTAATGATAAGTAGTGGATAAAGTTTTTTATAAGCAAGCAAACTCTTCGTACAGATATTTTCATACTCACTGATTCTCAAATGGTCTTTGAAATTTATTATTTTCTGTCATAAGCCTAAAGCAAAAGAATGGTGCATTGAAAAGCTGCCCTTCTGCCCTCTGACAATTTGCCTTCAAAGGAGGTGATGGTGTAAGAGCACCCATTGTCCACCAACTACTCTGAGAATTTAGCTTGAAATTAAAGTTGGTTCGCCACAATGGACAAAACGTTTTCTTACCTCATTCGGCGGAGTTGAAATGACCTGAATAAATTTGCAGTGTATTAGGCATTAGCTGATCTGCTGTGTCGCTCAACAGTTGTCATTTAAAGGGGTCTCACTGCTCAGAGGTGGTACGGCCTGTGCCCCGTATGTTCGAGGCTTTGTCTTTAATTTCTAGTGCATGTGCATGTAGTGTGCATGCACGCATGCACGCACCTGTGCAAGAGAGCACACACACACACACACACACACACACACACACACACACACAAATGCAAAGTGAAAGGCCACTGGATGGACAAAGAAGGGAGAGGGATATGAAAAATGATTGAGGGTATTTTGAAATGTATAGTTTTAATGCTTTACAAAAAAAAAACCCTTATAGATTCTGCTCACATGACTCTGTCTAAAAGCCCTGAGAACGCTTGCTTGCCTTTTAGCTTCAGCAACCAGCCTTGGCGCCTGCTCTCCTTTCTCCTTCTCATGCAATTCACTGTTTTCACTCCCTGGGCTTAGTTACTCTGCTTGCCTTTGGGGAAGCCACAGATTGAGATAGAACCAATCACAGTGCCTAAAGCAAGAGGAAGGGCACAGGATAGTGAGAGACTGGAAGAGAACAGAGGCACACTTCATGGAATCTTTATGCCAGTGGGAACAAGAAACGGCGCCACCACAGTGACTTAAGCTACCTGATCTGGGTGCTAACAGGGCTTCCTCAGCTACAAGCCAGCATCCTCCTGCTTGTAGATGGGCAGGGGATGTTTCAGTACCAGAGTAGAAGGGAAAGTGCAAGTCTCCTCCAAACACTAGATTCTGTTAGGGCAGCATAGCTGCTTCTTAGAAAATCATCCATGGCTCTCAGATTCCCCAAAGACAGTGAAGCTTTTCTTCCTCTCCTTGTAGCAATGAAGAGATACTCATCTACTAAGTCCTTGCAGAGTACCCAACACAAAATTCCCTTTTCCATCTTTTAATGGGAAAACGTGCAACTATGTAGTGCTCAGATTGAAAAAAAATCATGTTTTATATGGAAGGGAAGATTTGTTCTTTCTTTTCTTTTCTTTTCTTTCTTCCTTCCCTTCCCTTTCCTTCCCTTCCTCCTCCTTTCTCTCTCTCTCTCTCTCTCTCTCTCTCTCTCTCTCTCTCTCTCTCTTTCTTCTTTCTTTCTTTTCTTTCTTTCTGTGTCTTTGGTTGTGATCCTTCCTCAATGGCTGAGGCATCTCTCTGGTTTTCTTTAAAAAATGTGACCTCTTCTATTTGGATCACACTCCTGGGCAGGGCCATCGCTTAAGAGTATTTTGGCAAAACAAACTTGACTCTATAGTTTTAGAACACACACACACACACACACACACACACACACACACACACACACACACACACAGGGGGGAGGGAGAGAGAGAGACAGAGAGAGACAGAGAGAGACAGAGACAGAGACAGAAAGAAAAGGTAGGCGGAATATTGGGTAGGTAGGGAGCTAGAGGTGATTCTGGGACTAGAATGTGTTGTGGAAAACATGGTCAAAATACATTATACTTTACAAAATACAAAATACATTATGACTTTTTCAGAGAATAAATGAAACTATTATGTTAAAAATAGCTGGATACAAATCAGTTTTGGATTGATTACTCTTTCTTGACACAGACATCTTGGTAACAGAATTCTACACTCTATATAAGGCCCGCAAGTCCTAAATGATTGACACATTCTATATGTGCTTATCCTGGCTGAAGTTCTGTCTCTGCCCAAGCTATTCAATTATGTGCATCAGCGTGCATATGTGTGCATGTATATTATGTATTTGAAACATTGCCAGAATACTCACAGTTTTAAAAATGCAGAACCAGCCTATGGATATTTTTATTCTGCTACATTGTTTTCTTAGAGGAACAGGATGGTGGTAATTTATGAAACTGATTTACATAATAGATCTGGACGGTGTTTCAATGACTGTCGCCATGTTACAAAGGCAGAGAAGCAGCTGGAGGTTCAGTCCAAACAGCAGGACATGCGTGATATCCACCTATTACTGAAGGCCTGGAGGCTCTCAGAGATGGCTGCTATTTGTCCCCTGGTTAGCACCTGCGTTAGTCAGTAGAAAATGGCAGCAGTGAGGAACACACATAGAAAGGGTCTTGGATAGAGCCTTCTTCAGAAGCTCAGTTCACCTACACGCTCAGTCCATCAGAAGGATAATTCCATATTCAATGTAGACACTCCATCCCTGTCCTCCAGCCTGAAAACGCCCCACAGACACACGGGTTTATTGTTGCTTTGGTTGGTTTGGTTTGCTTTGGTCTTTACCAATTATAGACCTCTCCCCATTCAGTCAAATACAAAAGCATTCCCATTTGGTAACTAAAATCAAACAAACATATTAAACTATAAGAGCACCATATAGAAAATGATATATTTGCATGTAAAGTAGGTTTTAGCATTTCTAGTTTATATAAAAATTTGAAGGAAAAAGTAAGTGTACTCTACCAAATAAATGATGGAATTGAAGCAAACATTAAAACAAATTTAGTTTCCTATCACCTTTGAGGGACCTTATGCCACTATAAATGGCAGCTGATTTAGAGTCCTTTTTGGTTTTTGAAATGCGGTCTCACCTTATGCCCAAGGCTGGTCTTGAGCTCTCCTAGTCTTCAAAGTACTGAGGAGATGATCAAGCCTGGTAATGAAGTTACTAGGGATTGATGTTACCCGCCAGATCTCGAATTGGTTGCAAACCTGCTTCTGGCTCCTGCTTCCAGCCAGCTGTTTACTAGACACCCACACGTATTACTATGTCTTGTCTCCTGACAACTGAATGTGATCTCTATTCTGAAGTGAATTCTCCCCAAGTTTATAAGTTTAATCCCTAACTACCAATTTGACTATATGTAGAATTAAAGTTTTAGGAAGTAATGAATGCAAATGAAATCTAAGAGGCTTTGTGAACTTCTAAAAATGAGGAGGCCTTTCTGTACGTCTTTATCCTTGCTCCATGCACATATGTTGAGAATTAGCATATGAAGGCTAGTAGGCAGCAGCCTGAAAACCAGGATGATGGCCTCCTCAGAAGTTAATAAATACTAGAATTCTATCCAGCCACTGCAGTTAGGGAAACACATGTCCCTTGCATAGCCATCTAATGAACTGTATATTATTATAGTAATTCATACAAGCTCAGATACTTTGCAACCATATTATATTTTTCCAAAATTGGTCCTTGGTACATCTTAAGTTTTGAATAGTCATCTGCTAATCTGAGTTCAGTCATGAGTAGGAGTATGCGGGATGACCTCAAACCTGCTACGTTACTTATGGGGATGCCGAACTCACGATCTGCCTGCCTCAGCCTTCTGAGTTCTGAAGTAAGGTCATTCTTTTTCAAGAGTATTACTTTTTAATCATGTGATAGCACGATTGTTCATATGACTCCCTAAAATGAAAGACCTGAGTCTGTTGACCGTTATACCAATTTTCTCATGACCCACTTCCTTGTGAGTCCCCAATAGTTATCTCTAGAAGAAAAGCAATGGTTTTTATGATAGACTGTTGTGCTCTGTTCTCTTTGGTGAAGTCACTGCTGGAATGGTGCTGCGAGAATCCTCAGTTTTCGGCTTCAAGTTTATCTTCAAGTTTATCTTCCTTTCATGGCCTACACTGATAACCATTGTTCTTTATTGGTTTGAAATTCCTAGGTTCTAGTTTAATGGGTACTGAATTAGATTGCCTAGTCATTCCCATCCTTACCACAGTGTGCAAGTGTGAACAGAATCACTTATAATGGTATGAATGCATATGTACTTCAATACATATTAATCCCCAGTGAGAAGATGAATGACTATCCTTGACTGTGCTGTCTTTTGCAATCCATAACCTGAACGTAACAGTGGGGTATGGGGCAAGGTAAACACTGTCCTGGGAACTCCAACCCATGTGAATGGGGCAGAGATGAAGAAAAGAAGGTGAGACCATAGGTGTTATTTGGGGGAAAGTTTTAGGTTTTTGTTTTTTTAGGTTTTTGTTTTTTCTTAGTAGCAGTCACCGATTAGGTTCACAAGTCTTAACCATTGTTAAACTGAATATAGTATGAATCTATTAATGATAGTTAAAATAAGAGTAGAGATTATCAGGTCCATTTCATCTTTAGATTGGACACATTTGTCACATGCCATATAGTATTTACTCAAAAATGATTATGTTCCTAAGAGAGAAATCTCTGGTTTTAATATTCGGTATGGTATTTTTCTCATTCTTGGAAAAACTTGCATGCCCTTAATTGCTCTTCTGACTGCTGCACATTTTCGCATCCCCTAGTTTCTCCAATTTTATTCTTTGCTCACGTGGCTTCACCCATGGACTTTCTCTCTTTTGAGCTTTTCTTTGGGTCATAAGTTATTTCAAATATCTGGTGAAAGTTATATTCAGCAATAACTCACAGTGAGTTTCTTATGTACCTAGCAAGGTATTAGCAATTATTCCTTGGTTTATTCATGTGATATTTTGCACAGTCCTGTTTATTAACTGACATTTATGAAGTCCGAGTGGGGATGAAGGGATGAATGGATCGGGAAGGGCAGATCTCACATAACTACCTATAGCTTCAATTCGTGAGGACCCAACACTCTCTTCTGGACCCTGTGGGCATCGACACTGATGTGTGCACATAATACACTCATAATTACATATATACATAAAATCAGAAATCTAAATTAATGTTTAGAAAACCAGGTTCATGTGACATTTTTAAAAGATAACATAGTAAGACACTTTGATTTTCTTTATCAATTTTGTGTTTACTTATTCAACCAATGCTGAATCAGTGCTACCCACAAAGACGTTGAAGTATACAGTCAGCATGTAAACTGAGCCTTTTTTTTTTGAGATTGTGACCCATTGGAATATAACAATAATATGCAAATTAATACATAATTATGAATATAAAAATGCGGTGATATATAGGAGATTGCTTGGAGTTAAGGTATATATTAGGAAATCATTCTAAATGGAGAAGGCTGAGTTTAGAGGTCACTGAAGCTCAGGGGTAGGCATTTGCATGTTGGGAATTCCCTGACCATTTTTCTTACAATGGATAAGTTAATCCCCAGAAACACACAGAAGACGCTTCCTAGAATAAAGTCTGCATTAAAGTTATGTGAAATTTCTACCCCATTTCTCAAGAGACACACACATTTTTGACAACTTCTTTATGTTTCTTTTTGTCTGTCAGAGCCTGTCAGCCACCTGGGTAATCACAATGAGATTAGTGCTTGGGATCTTTAGACAAGGAAGAAGAAATCCGAATCACATATGTGTTGAGCATCTTTCTGATGCTATAACAAAGTATCTATGATGTTTAACTTATGGAAAGGAAATGTTTGGATCCTCTCACAACTTGGAGCTGCAGACTGACATCAGGTGACCTGATTTTGAGGATCTGTGAAGAGGTTATACATAATGGTACTACGACAACATGGACACAATTAAACAGTTTCATTATTATTATAATTAGAGTTGGGATAAACTTTGAAGGTATAAATCTTGAATTGCTATAATTGTGAATAAAATATAATTCTCAGAGTATGAAGAAATTTCTGACTTATTCAATAATTTCATGACCAGTGATTTTTATTAAAGATTCTCTAGTCCACCTTTATGGCAGTGGTCTCTGGAACTATCATAAAACAAACCTAGGATAAAACAATAATTTTAATATTTCCCTTTTGAAAGTAATAGCATAAAACATTTGTTATATACAATATACTTTTAAAAACTGTTTAAAATCAATTAAAGACAATAGGTAAGTAATCACATCAATATCCCTCTATTCTTTTGGAAATACGGATTTATGAATTCTTTACTATGAATCGAGGCTCTGTTACGTCTTCATTAATGTCACCTGTATTAATTACCTTTCTCTTCCCCATGACCTAACAACCTGCAGAAGTACATTACATGAGGAAAAGTCTATCAGAACTCACAGTTTCAGGGAAATTTTAGTCCAACATGGGGACAGCATGGTGTATCTTGAGTTGACAGGGACACATGGTGAAGTTCATGGTGACATAGACTGTGATGGAGATCACCCAGATCTTCACACATTGGGAAGCAAGGGCTCCGGCTGGTGCCTGAAAGCCCAAAAAACCTTCAAGGACTTCATCCTGAAATCTACCTTTGCCACCTAGGCCACACATCTCAAGAATCCCCCCAAACAGTGCCACCAAGTGGGGACCAAGCATTCAAACTGCGTTCAGTCACTTCACAGCAGAAAACAGGGTTCTGTTAAGAGCTGTGATGGAAAGTATTAAATGTCACCTTGACAGGATATGGAGTCACCTGACAAAGGGTCTTCTGGGCAAGCTTAGCAGTGATTCTTTTGATCATGCTAACTGATGTGGGAAGAGCTTCCCTGAAGCCACTGATCATGGCAGGTATAAAATGGAGAGAGCCATCTAAGTGATATCTCCCATTCATTGCCCTTTTCTGACTCTGGGGCACTAGATCTACTAGCCTCAAGCTCCTTCTTCTTTGATGTCCCAGCTACGGTGACCTGGACCTTGATCTGTGAGCTAAAGCAAACCCTCTCACGGCTTGCATTTGCTAGGCAGTCTTATTATTATTGTAACAGGAGGAGAAACTGAGATTCAGGACATGTAGCTTTCAAACAATTCTCTTGGCTAAGTATGAGATAACTTTTGAACATGGAGAATTAAGCCTCAGTGTAATGGGTTGGGAGGTTGAGGAACATATGGGCCTTTTTGAGCTTGGCCTTCATACAACTGTTTTCATAGAGTGACTTGCTTACAGAAGGATGAACTTGGCCCCACCTCTTTCTGTCCCTTGCATTCTTGCTTTCCCTCTCCACACTCTCTGTCAAGACGTTCAGAGCCAAATGCTGCCCTTCACTGTTGGACTCAGCAGCCTACAGAAATATGAACCGACAGATTTCTATTCAATACAAAATCATGCAATCTTTGATATGATCTTAGAGAAGGACAAACCTGACTGAGTTGATTTCCAAACAAATGAAGTAGGTTCTAAGTTGCCAATTCCCAAAAGAATGTTTTAAAATGTTTACCTGTAAATGATTTCAGTTCTCAATAAGATATTCTAGAGGGATTTTCTACCTGTAGTGTTATTTTTTTACTTCTTGGATGCAAAATTCATCCCTGTTATTCCTCCAAATTTTTAGCAACCTGTATGTGGCATAACCGTTGCTGTGAAATGTTCAGACATTTGCAGGTAAATATAATCTCAGCAATACGATACAACCAAATGTGGGCTGGTTTTAAGAAACTCTATTCAACACATTGGACTGATTACAAGATCATCAAGTAAAAATAACCAGTGAAAACACCAGGTATACCTTTGCCTTTTACTACATAGTATCAGAGCATGTACGTGCCACCTTCTGTAGCCAAGCAGAACCGCGAGTGGAGATATAAGGACAGCAACGCACTCACGAAAATTTCGGACCCAAATCCTTTGGCTGTGAGGAATGTTTGTTTACTCTTTGTCCTCTGATTGAACATTTTCACTTTTTCCCTCATTCATAACCAGGAATCCTCCATCCCTGCCTCTCTGAAATGGTAATGACCCTTCAAGAATAAAACCCACTCCTAATTTGGGTACAACTGTAATCACGTTTTTCTAGGCTGATGTTGATGTCTCACCAGTAAGCAATATTTAGAACTTTAGCTACTATTGGCCAATTCCAGTGTATTTGTTGGGGAACAGTTCTAAGCAGCTTTTACTTATATTGTAAATTAATGAGAAGAAACTTATCTACTTAGGAGAAAATCCATAAGCAAACAGGAATTGTTGGATTTTATACAAAGTTTATTTAAATTGATCTTATTTTAATTAGGTACAATCCAATTATTTATCCCCATGCCCTCTCCTCTTTTAATCTCCCCTCATATCCCATTTTTCCCTCTGAAACTAATGGACTCTGTCTCTTTAATTATTGTTCACACACACACACACATACATACACACACGCGCACGCGCGCACGCATGCACACACAGAGGCACACTCACAACATATGAATAAATGTTGCTTTGATGCATATGTTTTCAGGTCTCACCACTAAAACTGGATAACTAATTAAAAGCCCATCCCTGGGGAAGATGTGTTCTCCCTCTCTTAGCAGTGTTAATTGCCTCCTTACAACAGCAACAGCAGTACCTTCGCCTCTTAAGTTTTTTTGTTCACCTCACAAGGTTTTAAGTAGATCTCAAATTACACTGGAAGGGTATTCCATTAATAACTTCTACTCTGTTTTTTATTTTTTATTTTTTATTGTAGAATATTTCATTTGATATGCACAAACAAGCAATCTTGAGTTATTATAAAGTACATTATTCATTCCATAGCTCTTTGACAATGACAAGCAATGTTAGTGCAAGCCTCCAGTCATTTGAGATTGGTTGTGTTTATATATACACGTGTGCATGCACATGTCTGCAGGCATGCATGTTCGTGTGCACGTGAGTGTGTGCGTGTGCACGTTAGTGTGGATGGGCATGCATACATGCATGTGTGTGTGAGTGTGTGGGCATGTGTACATTTATGTGTGGGGCGGTATACATGCATGCATGTGTGTGCATGGGTGTGTGCAGGCATTCATTCAGGCATGCGTGCATGCGTGTGTATGTGTGTGTGTGTGTGTTTGCATGTGCTCATACATGAGTCTGTATGATTTTATTTTCATTGTTTTTGAGTCAGGTAACATGTAACACAGTCAGGCCTTAAACTCTGTATATTATAGTTAAATAGCCTTTAACTCTTTCTTTTCCTAAATGCTGGGATTGCAGACATGTTTGAACATGCCCTGCCCTGTATGATATATTTATTTAATAAAAATTTCTTGTAAATATTTGTTGTTCCCTATAGCAAAAAAAAAATGCACTTTACTAAGTAGGTCCCAACTACCCAGGAACAATCCTGTCTTGTGCACACACATACCAGAGTCTGTAAATTGCCGAAATAAGACTGAATGTTGTGGCGTGGTTACATATTTGTCTCTGTGAAGAAACTGGTATCCTTTCTTTTAAGTTATAGAATTGACAAAAAATGACATTATCACTTAAAAAATATCTAACAATTCCAGACCTTGAAACATGATGATTCAATGAGAACAAAATTTGGAATAGATGTTGAAGACAACAGACAGGCAAGCCTAGATGTCATCAGTGACCAAGATTTCTATATCAGCCCAGGTCTCAAGAGAAGTATAAATACTGAACTCTCCACGTGGCCTGGTTTCTACTGGGTGCTGTGTATTAAAAATGTATTTGAGACTGTCATAATTATGTCATCACTGAGATTTTGTCCTGCATAAGTGTGCAAGTCTTGGGGATTCTCTGCTATGGTATCAGATGAGTCTACCACCAAGTGTTAGGAACTTTATCCCTAATTCAACAATGTTAAGGGAAAGGGTATATGGGAACTGTTGAGACTACAAATGTCCCATATTTATTAATGGATGGATGATGACAGGAAAATATTTTCTAGAGGGTATATTACTTCTGTGCTCATCTGCCCTGTGCTACATAAAATGCAGCAAGGAGACTCAGCAGACTCCCCTATGTTGACCATCAACTTCCTAGACTCCAGAATGATGAGAAAATAAATATATATTTGATCATGAATCAACAGAGTTTTGCTGTTCTATTATTACAGCAAGAATAGCAGACTAGCATAACATATTTGTAGATAGATGGGAATCTTATGCATGTATAAATACTCAAAACAATGCAACTCATCACTCAATGATTGAAGAGGCTTTGTTTTGAATTTTGTTTCAAAGCTTGTAATACACAGACTTGGATGCTACATTAAATATACATAGCAAAATTGATAGGACTGCTTTACATTTATTTATTTAAGAGAAGTATAGATATTACCTGTTAAATGTTCAGAAAATGTCCTAGAAAAGTCAGTTCACAACCTACATTTCTGAAGTTGTTATTAACACCGGAGGATCACTTTTCCCAGTGATCATTTGTGACTTCTGCTTAATTCTAGGGCAAAGCAATTTGTTGTCTGTGGTTTTGAAAATCCCAAGCATTAGTAAAACTCTACAAATTTGATTATTCTATAAAAATAAGTTGAAAATATATCTGGGATATTAAAAGTGTAAGTGGGGGCATAATCAACTCTGCATGGGACACTCAGCTAACTGGTAGTTTTCTTGGTTTTGCTCAAAGATTCCAAGACTTGTCTCCATGTTAGATCATAACAATGTGCCCTTTCCCAGGTTATTATTCAGTCCATCTGGTGCAATGGCATGAACTGTGGAATTTTTTTAAAGGTCTCTAAGTAATTCTAGTGTGTGGACAAATTTGCAAACTATGGCTGCAGTTCAAAGGCATTTGTTACCTCTTGGCATTGTCTTACCTGGAACATCTGTTCAAATGTTCAGTGAGGGAAAGGTACCAAGGCAGGTGCTGTTTGAAGAGGGAGCAAAAGGAACTTCTTCATCAAGCCAGGTTGCTACTAAGCTCTTTAGTCTGTGTCTAGTCTATGAACTGGCCTTGGGCGACCGTGGTATTTATTTTCTTGGAACTGTTTTCTAGCATTCAGTATGATATAGAGATGTGTTCTCCGTTAATATGTTTGCTGGCATTAGTTATTCAGAGCTTTCTGGATGGTCCTAGTTTACGGACTAAAGAAAGGTACCTCGGGGTCAGTGTTGAATGCTTCTCTCTTCTCATGCACTGTAAAATCTTTGGAATTCTTCACAGCCTTTCCCACAATAGGCCCTTTACCTTCCCTGTAAGCAGCTTAGCTTGAGGTATTTTGGGCTCTATTCTTAACCTATTGAAATAGCTTCCAAACCAACGTCTGACTTTATTTTTCTCGTTTGCTGATTTATTCTATTTTCTAGATCATTCCCTAAAAGGTAAGAGCTTCCCCTCCCTCCCTCTCTCCCCCCTTCCCTCCCACACCCACACACCCCTGCCTGCCTTTCTCATCTTGTTCTCGCTCTAGCTCTTTCTCAGACGGTCTAGAATGACACTCAGGGAGAGCGTTGTGCCCAGTCATTTTCACACATCTAACCATCCCCATATCACCCTGCTGCCCTCTATGCGACAGTGTTCTTAGTTCCCAGATCATCTCATTCTGTCTCCATACATTCACATATATTCAGACCAGGGCTAAGAATGACCATGTCCATTTCCAATTCAGTCTCTGAGACCAAGAATACATCTCCTAGTTCCCTGGAGTCTTGTTTATCTAATTACTTAAGCAAAAATAAGACTGTCTTCACCTTGGGTTATACTACTTAGTTTGCCATTAAAATATTGCTTATGCTGGCTAGGCTGAGAGATGTTTGAGAGCATATGCTATTTTATATCCTCAATGGGTTGGGAAAGCAGGGGCTATATATCATAAGCATTTTTTCATAGTACCCAGATGAAGAACTCTCACATACACATTCAGCACATCAAGAATACTTGTTAATTCATGTGAATGACACCTCAAGGAAATGCTCATAAGTAAACAGGTCGTTTTATGAATCTCCCTCAGCTAGACCTCCTTAATTTGAATATTTACTTGCTTATAGTTTTCAGAGAGGTCTTCGCACTGGTAGTTAAGACAGCGAGAAGCCATGAACACTGATATTTCCTTTATGTGGCTTCGCGAGGCAGAGTCAGAAAGCAAAACGAGGCCCTTGGGCTGCACTGAAATGAAAAATCTCTTCCAGCTATCTTGTAATTTTATTGCAAGATCTAAATGTCAGCTTTATAGACTTGCGAGTCTTTCTGCACAGTCAGCAAGCACAATATTATAAGAATATTCATTTGAATCTAGCACTGGTAATTTAAAAACGAAACGACCAATAGATTGTGGTTTTGCTTCTTGTTCCCATACTCTCCTTTTTCCAAACTTCTTTCCTGAGTTTCATTGTTTAACGTTATTTTATTGGTTATTTTATTTATTTACATTTCAAATATAAATAAATTCCAATTAAACTCCCTCCCCGATTCTCCCTGCTTCTATGAAGGTGCTCCCATACCCACCCACCCCTCCTTCCTCAGTGCCCTACTCTGGCTCGTCGAGCTCCCACTCTTAATGACTCCTATAGTGAGCAAAACCTCTACCCTTGTGTTTGCTCTTATTTAACCTCTGCATTAGCTGTCTGCATTTCACTGAATTTCCAAAAAGGTTTTCGTTTCTCTGAGATGTGGTTTTAGACCAATTGATCACTTGACCTTGGCTTTTTAATGTTGACTTAGAAATCAGTATGAAGATTTACAGTGCTAAAAGTGCCTCTGTGGCAAAGGGAAGCACTTTCAGAGATTATCAAAAAACCTATTGATTGTACCCTGCATATTAACAGAATATCCTCTCCTCAAAGTAAAAATGCAACCTCAATCAGGGGGTGAGTGCTTTTCTATTTAAAACTCCCCAAAGTACTCAGGAACAGGGCAATAAATAATGTGACAAAATAACCACAAATTCTTGAGGCCCCTCCTATGTCAAATCTAGTGTCCCATCCATGAGAACAGTGAAACGGGTATAATGCGATGCCAAAATAAATAATGCAGGTCTTTCAAGTGATGCTTCAAGAGGTTATTAGTCTACTTGCTTGGCTTATTCTGTGACTCTGTGAATAAACCAGCCTAGTGTACTTGTGAGAACACCAATGGAGGCAGAGACCTAGACAAGAGACCAAAACCGTCTGAATCCCACTATCCTCAGCCTGTGCCCTGTCTGGCCATAGGTGTGCTAAGACGACAACCTTGTGAACATGAATGAGGTCCTGCTGAATGCATCCCAGTGACTCGCTGGGCTCAACTTACTCCATAGTGGGAAAGCTCTCACCAACCATGAGGGACATATCTTACCCCAGAACAGACAGATACATGGAGCTAAGGAGATTTAGAGCATGGAAGCATTAGGAATATCAAACCGCATGGCTGATAAATCTATTTGTCATACTCATTATTATGTTTCCACCCCCTCTAATAAAGCAGAGGGCATAGAGTTGAGAAAGAGATTTGAAGATTTGGAAATAAGGACTAGATAAATAAAACATAAAGGTCTTGCGATAATGTTTTCGAAGAATATTAAGAGAATTAAAAGGGATTAAATAATAAAGAATAAAAGTGGCATATGCTTTAATTCCAGCATTTGGGAGGTAGAAGTGGAGACCAGAGAGAGAGAGAGAGAGAGAGAGAGAGAGAGAGAGAGAGAGAGAGAGAGAGAGCGTGAGAGAGCATGCACATAAAGGAAGAAATGAAAAAGAATAGGGGATCATCATCCCTATGCATCCGGTGCCTTGAACAGTAGCATCTCTGCTAGAAAATACAAAACTTTCATGAACACAAAGGAGAACTTGGCTGGTGCATGATGTGCTGAGCGGGGTAGCATAGGAGTGATGTCCAGCCAGCCTCATTGACTGGTAAGGACTTGGGTTCTCTTCCATGTGCAATGGAAAACTGTCACTAGCAAAGAGGAGCGATGTAATGAGCTTTGTGTTCTAAAGGGTTTGCTTTGGTATGACGGCAATGTACCTGTAGATGCTAGAGTGAAAGGACTTTGGAGAAAGGTAAATAGAGCTGATGAATGGGTTCAGAGAAGCCACCTGAACAAGTTCAATGTATTTTGGAAGTAGTAAGATGTTCTTGGTATCTAAAAGGTATTGTGGTAATGAAAAGAGCATAAGGCTCGAGAGTGGCCCAGGAACATTCACATCCCTGTATTGATGGTGCAATGCATTGGTCGAGCTACTTCATATGTCTCAGCTTCAGCTTCTGCTCTTCAAAAATAGGACCTAATTCACAAAATTGTTACAACCGCTAAACACATAATGTGTCAAGCCAGAGGCTGGTTGTATCAGCGACTCATAAGCCTTGGCCGCACTTTCTTATCTATTGTTATAAATATACGTTTTGCCTGCTTTCTTCATTTTTAAACAAAAAAATCCAAAAAGAGCCACTCAGCAAGAGCCCTCTGTGGTGGATGACAGAGATGGGTACCTGTCTCTCTGTTCAGCATGCTTTGAGCCCTGATAGTTGAGAGTGTGTTCTTCAGTAAATTTTAGTGAAGAATAATGTATTTTCTCCAGTTTTCGGTTGCCGTTCACTATTTAACGATGGTGCCTAGTTTAACAGGGGTAGTATATAAGAGTTCCCAGATTCTAGCATGTCTTCTCATGTTTGTGTTACACAGTCTCAACCCAGCACTCCTGCTTTGATTATTTTTAAAACTCATTTCTATTTCACAACACTGAAAAATTGTGGCTCAGAAAGCTAATGGCAAAACGACATCCAATCAGAAGTAAAGAAAGATTCAGTTCTGACCCAAAAAATGGAAAATAATATAAAAATTCCTTACTCAGTCTTACCCTTGGTTAGGCACTGCATGAACCTGGGGTGGGATGGGGGTGGGGGTCAAGCTTTAGACAGTCTAGCTGCTTTAGGGACTAGAGAGAAAAAGGAGAAGAGAGGCAGTGTTCTCTGGCATTAAATGCATAATAGCACAAGGGAAAATCTGACCAATTAAAAGTACATTAATATATCTGACATTTGAAATGCCAGACTGGAAAGTTTGGGAATTGTAATAGTTACCTTAGAATCAGAACTTTGGCCACGTTCTGACCAGTTGGAAGAAACCATTCAACTTTTCCACAGATGTTGCTTATGTGAAAGTCTGGGTTATAACTTTAGTGATGACTTTTCAGTATGCTTCTCGATAATTCTTTTAAAATTACAAATGATATTCCCTTCACTTTCCTTCTCAACCTCCTTCCCCCTTTATGAAATAATTATATCAAGACAGACAACTGTGTTTTTTCTGAATGCTCTCCTATATCAGAAGGCTTAAATGGCATTTTTTATTAGCTCTAGAAAATTACATGATTTTTCAAAGGTGACAAATCTGAAGCTTGTTTTATAAATCCAAATTTAATAAAGGAACCATATACATATTATATAGATTGAATTACATTTGCCCCCAACCTCAAACATGCTAGTCCTAGCATCCTATAAGTCTATATTTGGACCCAAAGCATTTAGGCAATAATTATAGTTACTTGAAGTCACAAGGTTGTTGACCCTACTCCTTTAAGATGACTGCTTTTACAAGGTAGAAGGGGGAAACACCAAATGTTCTCCCCATTTAGTGAGCAAGAGTGTGATATTTTATAAGCCAGGAAGAGGACCATAGTAGGAAACCAAGCGAGTTCAAGCTTTGAATTCTTTGGAATTCCAAGCCCCAAGGGATGTGAAAAATAAAAATTAGAAAGAGATCAACCCTAAAGTTAGTACTGTAACACAAAGGGAAGTCAACGTCCTTCAAGACTGAACACAGCTAGAACCACCATGCTCCCTAAAACAGCACTTCAGAACCATAGAGACAAGAACTCATGGTAGTTGTCCCAAAGCAGTTATATAGAGCATGGGCCATTACAGCATTACAGTGCACCCAGCAATAAACTTACACAGATATGGATACATAGTAAAACACACATACTAGAATAAAAGGCAGGCATTCAGTAAGTGGTGGTGGCAAATTTCCTTGTATGCCTCCAGAAGAAGGAGACTTCTTATATATCTATCAGTATGCAAACACAAGACAGAACAAAGGTACTAAATTTACTTTATTTCAAAAATCTTAGCTTATTCCCAAAAAGGCCAAAACAGCTTGGTGAACACATGGTAATATACTTCATGATGTACATATTCGTAAGAACTCTTTGAGTAGAATTGAGCAGCACTACAATTCGTTCAAATAGTGGACAAGGTTGGTTGTACGAAATTCAAAAGCTTCTGCACTACAGAAGGAGCTTTCAATAGAGGGAACAGAGAGCTCACAGAATTGGAGATAATCTTTGCCAGCTACACTTTTAAAGTTTTAATATCTTAAAGATATAAGGAACTGCAAAATTTAAACATATACACACTACCACTGCCTTCTCATACATGGGAAAAAGAATTGTATAGGCAGTCCTCATGAAAGTCCAATTGGCTAATAAATATTTTCAATGTGTTTAGAATCTTTAGAAAGCAGAAAATAATACAAAATAAGCCTACTTTGCTATTCTGGGCCCAGTCACAATGGCTCTTTCCAAGAAAATATGACAGCAAATGCTGATGAGCCCACAGGAGGACACCACTCCTGTTTGTGGTATAAACTGTGTTGTCACTATGGAAATCAGCATGGAGGCTTTAGCCACAAAGGGAAACATTAAACTGAATTCACAGGAAAATTGATAGAACTGGAAAATATTATATTAAGTGAGGAAACTTAAGACAAATAAACAGAATATTTTTCCCTCCCCTATACAGATCTTAGCTTCTAAATGTTAAATATGCAAATCCAAATGGGAGAGGCATCAATGGAAGCCAGCAAACTGGAAAGCAGTCGTGAGATAGGACAGAATGCTCTAAGTACTGGGGTGGGGTGGGGCAGCAGATCTTCACATGGGCTATGAAGGGGAAAGACGGCTGAGATGGAATGGTACAGCAGGGATAGAAAGAGGCAGCGAGGGGAAAAGGAAGGACAAGCCCAGGAACCAAACCTGGACTTTCCATCATAATTTCTTCAGAAATGCGTTTACATAGCAGCCGCATTGCATTTGAATTTGCAAAATTGCATTCGATAAATAGAAAATAAACTTCTGTTGTGTAAATCGCCCATCCCATAGCATTTTGAACACAGCTAGAGGTACCACACTCCCTAAAACAGTGCTTCACAACCATTGGGACAAGAACGCAGGGTAGTTGTCCCAAACGGGTGTGTAGAGCATGGAAAATAACAGAATTCTAGAAAGTCTTTAATTTTGTTTATTTCTGCCTTTATACAGTAGTAATTCAGTTGAGACCTATTCTGCTTCCATGAGTTTGTAGGCTTTCTGCTATTTCTTTTGTTGACATCACAGCTTTCCTATGGTGGCATGATAGCATCCTGGGGGTTATTTCAATTTTCTTGCATCTCTTGAGACTTGCTTTGTGACCAAGCATGTGGTGAGTTTTAGAGAAATTTCCATAGTGAGGTGCTGAGAAGAAGGTATATTCTTTTATATTTCTATAAAATGTTGTGTAGATATTACCTATATGCATTTTCTTCCTAAGATATGCAAACTCTATTTCTATGTTTAATTTCTGTCTGGATGACATTTCTATTGGAATAAGTGGGGTACTGGAAACTTTGATTATTACCGTGTGAGGTTAGACCTCTGGTTTAGCCTTTACTGATATTTCCTTTACAAATGTGAGTGCCCTTGTGCTTGGGGCATACTTGTAAAAATTGAGATGTCATCTTGGTGCATTTTTTTCTTGGGTGAGCTTGAAGTATCCTTCATCTCTTTTAATTAATTGTGGCTTGAAACCTATTTTCTTAGATATTAGAATACTTGCACAAGCTTGCTTCGGAAAGGATTGTAGGATCCAGCAGGGTCAAGGACAGCACAAGAACACGGCCTACAGATAGGGTCCATAGGGACTTCCAGAGACTGATGTGACAATCAGGGAGTCAGTATAGGTCTTAATTCTGCATATATCTTAGGTTCTGTATTTGGTGTTTGTGTGGGACTCTTTAATTAATTAATTAATTTATTTACTTATTTTTACACTCCAGAGTGTATTCCTCTACCGGTCTACCCACCACCCTGGGTTCCACATCCCATGCCTCCTCACCCCACCATTCCACTCCCCACCTCTCTAACGATGTCCCCACCCCACCAGACCTCTAAACTTCCTGAGGCCTCCAGTCTCTTGAGGATTAGGTGTTTCTTCTCTGACTGAACCCAAACCCAGGAATCTTCTGTCATATATGTGTTGGGGGCCTCGTCTCAGCTGGTGTATGCTGCCTGGTTGGTGATCTGTGTCTAAGAGGTCTCAGGGATTCAGGTTGAGACTGCTGGTCCTCCTACAGGATTGGCCTCCTCCTTTGCTTCCTCCAGCTTTTCCCTGATTCAACCAGAGGAGTCAGCAGCTTCTGTTGGTTGGTGGGTGTACATATCTGCATCTGACTTTTTCAGCTGCCTGTTGGGTCTTTCAGGGGGCAGTCATGAGAGGTCCCTTTTGTGAGTGCTCCATAGGCTCAGTAATAGTGTGAGGGCTTGGCGCCTCCCTTTTAGCTACATCCCACTTTGGACCTTTCTCTGGCCTCTTTTTCCTCAGGCTCTCCTCCATTTTTGTTGCTGCAGTTTTTTCAGATAAGAATTATTAGGCAGAGCTTTGGCGGTGGGATAGCATGCCCATCCCTCACTTGATGCTCTGTCTTTCTGAGGTGGATTCAATAAGTTCCCTCTCTCCACTGTAGGGCCTTTGAGTCCTGAAAGTCTCTCACTTCCTGGGTCTCTGGTACATTCTAGTTCTAGAAGGTCTTCCCAACCTCCTTCCTCTTGAGGTCGCCTGTTTCCATTCTTTCTGTTGGCCCTCAGTGCTTCAGTCCTTTTCCCCACCCAATACCAGATCATGTTTCCCCTCTCCTCCATCCCCTTTCCCTCCCCTGTCCCTCCTTCACTCCCCCCTTCTGGTTGCTTCCTTCTCCTTCCCAAGTGGAACTGATGAGTCCTCTCTTGGGTCCTTAAACTTGTTGACGTTTGTGAGTTCTGTGGACTGTATCTTGTGTATTCTGTACTCTTTTTTTGATTGTTTGTTTTGTTTTGGCTAATATCCACTTATTAGTGAGAACATACCATGCATGTCCTTTTGGGTCTGAGTTACCTGCAAAACTCTTAATAGCTGAGTAGTATTCTGTTGTGTAAATGAACCACATTACCATACTTTCTGTATTCAGTATTCTGTTGTGGTCTCTTAACAGAGAGAACAAGAGGTGTCCCTGACTCTTCTGCCTGCTTTTTTTGTTCACATTTCCTCCTACTGAGTTGCTTCACCCAGGCTTGACCTGAGATATTTACCCAGTCTTCTTGTGACTCCTTATGCCATGTTTGGCTGACATCCCTTGTGGACCTGCTATTTTCTGAAAGGAAACAGAAGAGAAGTGGACCTATAGAGAGGGGTAGTAAAGGGGAGGGAAGTGGGAGGCAAGGGGAAAGGGGAAACTATGGTAGGGATGGAACACATGAGAAAAAAATAAGTGAGAATAAAAGAGAAATGAAAGACAGAGCCAGCTTTAAATAGATGTAAGAGTAAATAAGAGAGGAAAGCATGTGATACTCTGTAGGGAAATGAAGATGACTGCATAGGGAACAGAAAGAAAATGTAACAGATGTGCGTGATAACATCTGTTGCAATGATCTGACATAGCCAACTCACACGGTCTGATTTCCATTCTTCTAGCTCAATAGCAATAAATGAAATGGCATATCATGGCATTGCTGTTTATGACTGAAGGAGATGTTAATGTACTACTTCCTGATAGGTATTAAGGGCTACACAAAAGTAATATATAATTCATCCTATCACTCTGAAACTATATGGGACTTACTTAATAATGGCGAATCCTTTACATCCTGCTCACGTACTTTAAAAATATGCTTAAATGCATTAATTTCATTTAGTTCTATCAATACAGTGAAGGAAAGCTAAGTATTATCATCAACTATCATGGATTTTAATAATGAAACTAATCCAACATGAAAATTTCATACCTGTACCTATAGATCCCTTTCTTCTGAGGAGATTGGGTAGAGTGGAGTATGATGTGGTCTTTATCTACTTCGCTTTCTATGTGTTCTACTCTGTGCTGTTCCATGCCGTGAGGATGACGTCAGTATGCTACTATAGATCCCTATCTTGTTTCATCCAGTGTGTGATCCTAGCTGATGAAATGGCTATCGGAAATGTCAAAACCGATATGAACCGAATGGATAACTGAATAAGTGACTTCACTAATGTGACATAGCTCATTAGTGGTCAAGCCTAAAAGAAATGGAGTTCAGATAGCAGCCTGCAAGTGTTTGGGCATACCTAATGCTTCCTCTATTAGCTACCTGCCATCTCCTTGCCCACAGATATTCGAATGTAACTGTCTCTGTAGATCCTTTTGTGAGACTTTAACATGGCCTGGAAATAATGCAGCAGGTTATACTGGACAATAACTTAACAGAAACATGAGTACCTGCTAAAAACCCAACTCTTGTTAATTTACAAAATACTTCAAGATCTAATACTGCCCTGGAATAATTATTAAGTATTCACTTTCTTACTCACTTTAAAAATGTTTCTCATGTCCAATACCGTAAAAACATGAAGTTATTTGTACATCAATCATTAAAAATTAAGAAATGTGATATGGTGCTGTCAATAGTGATTATATAAGTTCAGTCTTTTAACATTTGGCAAAAATGGTTATTTTCTTACATTTCTCTTAATGCTAAAATTAATTTTCTATCATTACTTTAAAATATTGAATGTCATATAAGTCAAAGAAGCTAGTATCTTTTTATTTTATTTTTGTTGAAAATTTTATGTATTTACATTTCAAATGTTATCCTCTTACCTGGTTTCCCCTTCTCCCATGCCTCCTTCCCCTGCTTCTATGAAGATGCTCCCTTTCCCACCCACCCACTCCACACCCTGCCATTCCCCTACACTGGGGAACAAAGCCTTCACAGGACCAAGGGCTTTCCTCTTTTTTTTTTTTTGGAGCTGGGTACCTAACCCAGGGCCTTGTGCTTGCTAGGCAAGCGCTCTACTACTGAGCTAAATCCCCAACCCCTAGGGCTTTTCCTCTTATTGATGCCAGACAATGCCATTCTCTGCTACATATGCAGCTGAAGCCATGGATCCCTCCATTTACTTTTTGGTTGATGGTTTAGTCCTTGGGAGCTCTAGGGGGGTCTGGTTGGTTGATATTGTTATTCTTTCTTCTCAGAAGCTCATATCTTAAAAGAAAATATTTAGTTCAAGTCTGTATATCGTCTTTGCCCCAAAATAATTCACGTTCTTGAATTGTAATTCTATTTTGCTTGTCTGTCTTAGTGTGTTAAGGACTTGTCTTTTGATAGTCTTCAAAGCGTAAGATGTAAAATTTCAATAGTTCTTTTATCTGTTCACGGTGAACAGCCTTGTGCCTATTTAAATATGTTGACATTTTTATTTAAAGATTGGATTTTTAGACTAAATACCTTGTTCAAAAATATATTGTATGGATTTCTCAAAGACCCTGTTTTTTTTCCTTTGAGAAATCATGAATTTCCCAGTGTTTTGTACAAGTGTCAACAAAAATCTCAGTCTTATATAACGTTTTAATTATGAAAATGTCAAGTAACTTATTAAGGAAAGCAATTCCATCTAGTTGTTACTGCTTAAAAATTAACCAGTTAGGATGTGTTTAATATATTCTCCAGAGATATATAACATATATTAATTACATATGTATCTATACACATGCATATACAAACATATATGATCAGAAAGGATCAAGAGGCAAGTAACTAAAAATATACATTCCCATTTGGGTAAATGTAATTTCATAAAACTGAGATGTGCTTGAATATGGTATTCGAGGTAAGTAATGAGTTTAATATTTTTCTGCTGTCCTTTGGTGACATGTATGGAACTCTAAGCATTCAGTTTCACATTTCTGCCTCCAATGATGACTTTAAAAAATTAAAACTTTTGTACCAAGTATTTCTATGCTTTCAGGATTACCTGTTAATTAACTGCTATGAATCATGAGCTAATCATGTCAGTGCATTAATTATTTTGTTATCACAATGACTACCAGGAACAACTAAGGAAGAAAAGTCTTTATGGGGTCACTGTTATATAAAGCACTTGAATTCTTTGTGACACTCATGTCGTAGCAGGTTATCTCAGGTCATGAGGCAGGTTCATTTGCAGGAGGCAGACATATTGCAGTAGACCAAGAAGCAATGGACAAGCCAGGACACAGGACTGTTTCTAGGGAATTCCTTACTTCATCTGAGGCCTTTATCTTAAAGGTTCTTCAAACTTTCCAAATAGTGCCATTAACTGGAGAGCAAGCACTCAAGACATGAGCTCTGCAGGGCATTTCACCTTCAATGCATAGCAATTTGAATATTATTACTATATACTCATGATTGAAAGAGATTGCATAACCACTTATAGTTATAACTGTATATGACCTTTTGTGAAGTATTCTTGACACAGAGTCAGTGCTTATCATCAGACCTTTGCCATAGCTTCTGCTCTTCTACAGAACCACAGCACCACATAGCTAATTGCCCACTGGAATCCATATGATAGACAATTTAATAACCCCATGACTAATTTAATAGTAGGTTCTCTATGTTCAAGAATTTCTCATTGGTGTCATATTTTCTCTGTACCTCTATTATTAGAAAGATGCTGCCTTTTACTTAAAAATATAATTGGTAGGAGAGACATTGAATCATGACTGTGTTTTCTGAGATCTATAGATTTTGCTTCCATGAAAGATTCATGCTTCTTATGAAGGTGTTAGATTATCCAATGTTTTCTCATTACTGCATAGAATCTGATTTGTCTCTTTCAGATTCCTATAGGATTTCTCTTGATCCAAGTATGCAGACTCACTCCCATAGCACTTGGGAGGTTGCCATGAGTTTAAGGCTAGCCCGAGATATCTAGTAGGTTCTAGCAAACCTGTGGCAAGGGAATGGAGAGGGATTATCAACAGGAAAATTCACAGTATACACAGTTTTGTCACAAATTTTCTGAGAACCTATTCTGAGGAAAGAGGGAATCTAAGGGAAGAGAAGAGGAGAGTAAGGGATGAGAAGAGGCATGGAAGGAAGCATCTAGAAGAGGAAGGAAGAAAATCCATGCCCCCTTTTATGTTTATCAACCCAATGTTGTCAGTGTTTCACTCTGATGACATTGTTGAACTTTACCTACCCCAGTACATACCCTCTGGAAAACTTCGAGGATATTGGGAGTTGAGTTTTTCATATATAGATTTTGAGGGAGGGTCTGCAATGTTTATCCCGTAGCATCTATCCCGGACATGTTACATCCTGTGCTTTCTATTTCATGCTGTGGACTTCTCGAGGCTGTGTTGGCAGAGGAAGAATAGAGTCACATTTCTCACAC
This sequence comes from Rattus rattus, assembly GCF_011064425.1. NCBI lineage: Eukaryota > Metazoa > Chordata > Mammalia > Rodentia > Muridae > Rattus > Rattus rattus. The sequence continues at coordinate 7,308,042 of NC_046167.1, read as the reverse complement.
GTTCCTCTTCGAGCTCTCACTCTCACTTTGCCCTTTCGTCAGCTTTGTTATTGGATCTCCCCCTTTACTCTCTTATAGTAGCACATTGGTTTAGATCACAGTGAATTAATGTTTTTCTGTTTTTTCTGGATTTACACACTTGGTATTTCAAATATCTTTATGTTTAAATAAATAATAATGCCTCTCCAAAACATTTTTTCAAGAACAAAATAAACCTCACATCTGGAAAGAGCACTAAAATCCTCTTTAATTTAGACTACTATTTATGTGGTAGTCATAGTTTAAAGTGACCGTGCTTGAGAACCTCGAGTATGTTTAATATATCCAGATATATGAAATCATTAGCACATGGATAGCCATACAATAAGTTCTCCATTTCTTTTAGTTCTCAATGAAATGAACTTGAAGTTCACATGTCATTGCTGTGTCAAAGAATCTGTACTATAGTTAATCGCCCCAACAGCCCTGGCAGAGAGGACACTGAGGATAGGTGATATAGACTGGATCTTGCCGAATGCCTGTAGCTATGGCAACTTGTCCTCTGAGGTTTTCGGAAGATGCCCTATGTTTCCCTACAGCTGCACATTTTCAGGCATTTTTGACGACCTGAGTTTATAGCATTTAGAGTCACCCACTGAGCCACCTACTTTTAGTAACAGTTGGTTCCTAAATGAATTGCCAAGAAGGTACATCACACTAGCGTGTTGCTTTATTGTCTCTTGTGCTAGAAACAGTTTTGCTTTAGAACAGAAAATAAAACTTTGTGCCCAGAGTGACTTTCAATAACTCTTTAAATATCATTATGCCTAAAAAAAGATGACAAAAAGGTAGTTTGAATAATTTACTGGTGCTAAAATGTCTCATTTTTTGAGACATCTATTTTATGGTTTTCCTGAGTGTCTGAAACAAATACCTCCCTGGGATTTAACAACTTGTATGCCTACATGCTTAGGTAAACAATAAATTGCTTTCATCTTTGAATAAAAGTTGCCATGACAACTTGGCAAGCTTGAGCTCTACAAGTCAGCGGCAGGTCTTTAGCTTAACTTCAGTATTTTCAAGACACAGTATTGTTTTTAAGCTAGTATATATGCATATGTAATATGTATACATATATATATATTTTGTAGATAATTCCTTGTTTCATTACAGTGATATTTATCATATTATCTACAAATCATTTGTTTTAAGAATTACAGAAATTAAGGAAAAAAACAGTTCTTCTTTTAAGTGTTGAGTTCTATTTTTATAGTGAACTCTACTCTTAATTTGTGAAACCTTATGCATTAATAATCACGTACACAGTATGCCTAAAGATTGTATTGTGGACTTTAGCAAGTCTTTGTAAAAAATCTTGTAATACTGACATTCATTGGGTGTTTTCTCCAAAGCCATCTTTTCTAATATTCATTATAACTAAATAATCATTCTTTGCTGTTTGGACCTGCTGCCTTTTAGCAGGTTCTACATTGCCTTTTCCCTCTTCTCTCTGTGTTGTTACCTGGATCTTCAGCAGTCGGCTTATGATGCTAAAATGGCAGCAGTATCAAATCTCACATGTAGACCTATCAGCAAGCAGAATAAGCAACTGTATGTCCTCTGAACCCCTAAATGCCTTGTTGACTGTCCGTCTTGGACTTACGTTCACACATGCCTGCTGCACTCTGTGGCAGGTAGAAAGAGCAGGATGAGCAAATGGCTCGTTAAGAAGTCCAGGTAGGAGGGTGGCATGAGGGAGCTGGAGCAGACACTAAGAGATAGGACTCAATGCCTTTGCTGCTAATGACTCTTCTTATGAAGCTGTGTTTGGAAGACTAGGAAACGCACAAGGATACTCACACTCCCAACTTCAGGGCAAATTATTCCCACATCCTTTGGGTCTCATCTTTTATTCTTGCTTTGCAGACATTTCACCAATGTGGGCACACAGAGGAATCTGACCAGAGCCCCAAATGTAGCTAGAACTTTACAAATTGAACTTTTTAAACTATAAACTTCATTAAAGTAAAAACTCGATCTTTGGTTAGCATTCATTGTTCGCAGCATTTCCATGTTGAACTTTAATATTTCTTTTAGGGATGATGCAAAATCCCTTTGAATACTGCTTAGACTTAAACACTGTTTTGCCTTCCCTAATGAGTTTCTGTCCACATGTACCTGGTGCGGTGTGAAGACATACACTAGATTCAGCTTTGGACCAAGAAGCTTGATACTTTACTTTATTCCAGTAATACATTGATAACAATTGTGTTAGACAACTTCCTGAACTTGTATTGCTCAAATCCTAGACAGTCTTCTCAGTATGCTTTTTTCTCTCGCATTTACTTGAATGTCCTCAGATGTTTTCCATTTTGTGACACTGCAACTTGATAACCACTATTGCATTTATAAGTGTTTGTGTGTAGTTGTACATATTTCTCGGGCATGTGCATATTTCACAGCACTGCATAGGTATCTGTATAATACATTCAGAGGCCAGAGGATGGTATCGGCTCTCTTTCCCTGTAATTTAACACCTTATTATGTGAGTTAGAGTCACCCACTGAATATAGAGTTCACAGATTGAAAGGCCAGCTGGCCAGTGACTTCCTGTGATTTGCCTTTCCCCTCCCTCGCCTCTCAAAGTGCTGAATAAACAGACATATCTCTTTGGCACATCTGACAGTATGGCTCAGTGGTTCTTCCAGAGAACCTGAGTTGGGTTCCCACCACTCCAGATACATCCCAAACCGTCTTTAACTATAGATATCAAGGTATCAAGGACCCTCTTCAGACATCCAAAGATAACAGCATGATATGCATATGCTCATATATCAAAGAAAAATGTATAAAATACATATCAGTAAAAGTGAAGTATTTTTTTTTCTTTTTCTTTTTTTCGGAGCTGGGGACCGAACCCAGTGCCTTGAGCTTGCTAGGCAAGTGCTCTACCACTGAACTAAATCCCCAACCCAAAGTGAAGTATTTTTAAATGATCCATTGTGCTGTGTCTGTCCTTTATTTGGTCGATTGATACCCAAATACAGATCATCATATTGAATGTCACATGCTTACAGTGGAGGAGCCAACCCCCAATCCCTCCATGATCCCTGGGCATCATTTCATATTATGACTCCTACATGTATGTGATCTGTATTATTCAAGTGTCACATGATTTTAAAGCATCCATTTTCCCCATGGAGCCTGAGACATAAATAACCTCTCTGTGAAAAGCACTGTAGTGAGACCCATCCTGGGAATTCAAATAACAGTAGATTTTAGTAATCTAATTAAGCAACTATCTGACTTCCTAGGACCATTAACTGCAAACAGGCCCCAATATAATGGTTTTTAAAGAATAAGTTAATTTTGTAGACACACATTATAATTATATAGCTAAGACACTTGGTAAATATTTCTAAATCAAGCATGTTTGTTTTGTTAGCAGTTGCCTTTATTATTACTGTGACCAAAACAAAAACAAAACAAAACAAAAACAACATATTGTCCACAATGTAGTAATTTTCTACTAAGTTTTTCGTATTTAAATGTTTCTTCTTCTTAAGAGGATGACTTAGATGTATCATGCTCACTTTAGTTCACTTTGCTAAGAGTCTACTTAAGTCATTTGCTAGTTTGAAGACCACTGATACCTTTGGTCATAGAAGAATTATCTAAGATTAGTAGAAACATTCCTGTTGTTAATGCTCATCTTTTTCCACCAATGCAGGAGGACACAGATCACAATTACTACATTTCTCGGATATATGGTCCAGCGGATTCTGCCAGCCGGGATCTGTGGGTGAACATAGACCAAATGGAAAAGGACAAAGTGAAGATTCACGGGATACTTTCCAACACTCATCGGCAAGCTGCAGTAAGTGCTTTAACATTTAATAGCTCTTTTCTGTATAGCAAGAAAAGCTCCCAGTAATATGCGATTGCCTTCCACATACTCAATTCTTTGATCCTCATATAGAACGATATATAACATCCTCAGGAAAACAATACATCCATTTAGATTAGCTCATTATTTCAGCCATAGTGTGTCTGATGAGTTACAAATTTATTCAAAGAAGTGGTTCGTATTGGATTATTTTCCATTTATGGAACGCTTTAAAACCTGCTTGAATTTGAATCCTATCCCATAATAGAATTTATTGTTTCCCATGTCAGAAAAAATACAGTAAATGCACAGTAAAGTACATTTATACTTCTGACGTGTGCTGACCAAGGTACAGGCTTGAGTGAAAAAACCGAATATATGGGAGACAATATAATACAGAAGACATCAAATTGATATGTGATCCTGGGATCATTATTTAGCAGTTGCCTCTCTCGAAGCAAATAATTTATTTTGAGGCACTGTTTTGCCACTACTAAGTAGCATTGGTTGGAGATATTCACACTGTATTGTGTATGTGAAGTTGCATGTGATTCTGTGTATCAGTCTAGATGCTTAAATGCATTAGCTCTTCTGGTCTTCAAAATAGCATAACGATTCAGACATTGTTGAAATGACACTGGCCTCCACATTCATACTGTGACATACCCTACACCCATGTACACCCCCTCTGCTCTCTTACACACACACGCACGCGCGCACACACACACACACACACACACACACACACACACACAAACAAAAACATGGGCATACACATACACATGCAGAAGTATGCGTACCCATACAGGCACACATGAACACACAAGTATACACACACACATGTACAGATACAAGCACACATTAGCACACACATAGCTAGCTATTCTTGTATAGGTTACCCAGAGGCTTACTAAACCCACGAGAGAAAACAGGAAATAGGAAGCAGGATTCACTTGAGGCAAGATTTTTCTCATATCTCATTGACAATTCTTGATGCGAAAACGCCCTAGTAATTTAGAAAGAAACAGAATTTAAATTTAAGCCCCAAGGGAAGGTGTGTGGATTTCTCAACTCTTATCACCAATTTATAAAATTTGCATGCTCATGGTTCGGTATTTTGTCAACAAATTAAGTGAGAAAAGTCAAATTTAGATTTTGCCAGGGAAAGACTCACTATCGGATAACTAATACTATTCTGGGAAAACAGAGAATATAGGGGGGCAGTCAGAAACTGAGCTTCCATGAGGAAGCAATACTGGCCCCTCCCTGATTCCTCACAGTGAGTGAGAGGAGGGGCAAGGCAATGTCTTACTGTGAACGTAATTTAAAGAAAAAAAATGCCCTTCTATTCACCATCATCTCTAATAGTTTGTAGTCTTTTGTGAATATTTTAGAGGGAGAGAGAGGAGGAGGACAGACATAAATTAGCATTTTTCCTCTCTTTTTCAGTATTAAAAAAAGCAAAATTTAGCAATCAGTTAATTCGTATTTGACACTCCAAGTCACTCCCCTTTTCTTCTCTATTTTTCTTTCAAATCATAGTCAATAGTATTTATGTAATCCATATGCATGCTAGAATCTAATTTTGTGGTGTGGTTTTCAATCTCTCCATTTTACATTTGTTTGTGCTACATTTCTTAAATCATCATTTAAGATCTCTACAAGTCAGATGCTAAAGACTAATTTTGCACCGAACAGATGAAGACAAGGAAAAATTTAAACAAACCCATAACCTATCGCGAGCAATGAAGCAAACATTCTACGCTAAACTTCTTACAGCTATTTGGATACTTTTGTTCTTTATTCACATTCACACAGTTATGAGGTAGCTGTTCAAACATTTCTGATTTTAAACCTAAAAGCCAGCCTGGACTTGTTTCTTTTCCCCTGTGCAGACATTTTCTATTCTGTAGCTCTGTGGGTTTCTTTCTCTATTTCCAAATCCACATTACTTAACTCGGTGCTATCTAGTTTGATTCAACAGCCAGATATATTAGAACTGTGCTGCCCTGGAACCATCGATGGCATTCTCATTCTAAACTCCCAGACAACCGTCTCCCCTGTAACACAAGGAGTCTGGGGTTGAAAAGTAGGAGACCGTGGCTCCCACACTCATTTTCTCAGATTCTGACCTCTCCGTACCTCAATTTTATAACTCGAAAGAAAGGGATAAAAATACCTGCCTACCTATCCAGAGTTATTGTGAGATTAAAAAAGAAACCATCACTAAAGGAAACCAGGGACCTTAAAAGATTAATGAGTTTGTAGAATTTTGGTTTTAGAAAGTCCTAATAAATTTTTTCTAAAAAAGTTAATCACCTGTCTGGGAATGAAGTTTGTTGGTGGAGTGCTTGTCTAACATGCAGAAACTTCTAGTACTTATGCTCCAGAACCACGTAACCTGGCTGTGGTGAAGGCGCCTGTAATCTCAGTATTGGACAGGCGGAAGCCAGAGAATCAGAAGTCCAAGGTCATCACTGCTTACGTAATGGTGTAAAGAACGGCATTGTGCCACATGAGACAGTGTCTTAGAAATAAGAAAGAAATTTGTTTCAAAAGCAAAAGCTCACTAAAAGGGGGATGGGGGCTGGCACAGTGATTAAGATGTGGGGAGCTTTGTGAATCTGTTCCCTAGCACCCACACAAGGTGGCTCACAACTAATTGAAAGCCCAGTATCAAGGGTTCTGATGCCTTCTTCTGGCCTCTGCAGACACTTGTATGCCCACACAAACATATTCTCACACAGACACTCATATGCATAGAGAATAAGATACATAGCATATCGAAATGCATATATACATAATTAAAAGTAAAATAAATCTTAAAAATAGGATCACAAGAATTGACATTATGAAGACAAGTCATTGATGTCACAAGAAGGAATGAGTACTGGGATGGGCTCAGCTCTGTGTACAGACGCAAGTGGGGCTTTATAGCCATGATGTGGAGTGTGAAGGGGTGGGTCACACTCCTTCCTTCCTTCCTCAAGGACTTACATTTAAACCCTATTTCTTGCCGAAAACTTACTTCAGGACTGAGGGGTTTCTAGTTAAATTGACTCACTGCCAATGGTTCAGAAAGCAGGACCTTGTGGCCAGAAGGCCCAGTGTTAGGAAATGAGCATCCTAATGAGATATTGAGGATGTACTCAGTTCAACTATCACGACAAGCTTTGTCAAAGTTGTTGTGAACGGGCATAATTAGGCCCAGCAAAATATATAGAAGCATGACCGATGACTAGAGCATGGTTAAAGAATATTTTATCTTTTAATGTAACTTAATTTAATTTTGGTCAGACTCAAGAAGCGAACCCATACTAACATCATTCAGGTTGGTTTTTTTTTTTTTTGTTTGTTTGTTTGTTTGTTTGTTTTGGTTTGGTTTTTTTTTTTGTTTTTTTTTTGGTAAAATTATTATTTTTTTTTCAAATTGAGTGATGTAAAGATACAGAAATTCAAAGATGGGGCTCAGTGTAAAAAGCACCTTAGAGGATTCTATGTCTCTTTATAAGGGGACGCGGCCAGAGCAAGACAGACTGGCCGACTGACTGACATGTTGGTAGTGGATGAATACTAAGTGTAGTCAATATGCAGGTCGATGGATGGATGGATGGATGGATGGATGGATGGATGGATGGATGGATATGTATAATAACAAAACACTCGCATCAATAAAACATTTTCTCTGTGCTTCCTTTTACTGAGCAATTGTAATGTCCTTTCGTGTGAACTAAACATACTCTGGCTTAACTTTTTCTTTTCTCCTTTCATTGATGGGAATGTTGATTTTCTTAAATGAGAAACAGCACCAGAATGGATTGCTTGGAGTGCTGGTCCCCTATTATAATGTGTTTAAGGTTTGTAATGACTCTAGATGGTCTTCTCATCTCATGATTATTTCAGATTTTTAAATTTTATTCCACAGACTTCTGACAACTTATACACACACACAGACACACATACACAGACACACAGACACACACACACACACACACACATACACTACGTATACATATACCTATACATATACATATATATGCTATCTGCATTACAAAATAATTACAAAACTCTGAAGAGTTCTTTCTTCAGGAAGATTGTTGCTGCTTCGGTGAGCATTCCCATTAGTACTAAATGTGGATAATGCTTCTTCTGGAAGAAGAACTTTGACTGTGGGCGATAATTTTGCCCTGTAGTTTTCTTGGATTATTCCAGTTGGTTTTTTCCATACTTTGTTTGATGTGCCTGGTGTTGTGTGCCTATTTTATTAAAAGGATGAACTTTAAAATAGTGTGTTACATCTATTAGCTTATCGTGGGGACCACAATTAGTTTATAATTATGTATGTGTATGATTCCTTTGGGGCTAGGCATGGGATAATTTTGAGGGACAAAGGACAGCTTTGTTTAGTCAATTCTCTTCCTGTACTTTTCCATAGATTATGAGGATCTGACTTCGGTTGTCGTATGTATGTGGCAAGCTCTGTACTAGCATACTCTTCCTACATGCCCAGCATGACCAGAATAACCCCACACTCTCTGTGGGAAGGTGCCTGTGTTTGCCACAGTGCTCATGGAGGTCAGAGAGGGGATAATTTTGCTTCTTCTCTTTCAGAAGCAATCTAAGATGAGCTCAGGGATTCTGATTTTCATTGTAAGTGGTTTTACTCACTTAGCCATCTTGGCAACCCTCTATTAAATCAAATAAATGTCAGGATTTGTGCTCATAATGACTAACAACTGCTCTTATTCATATTCTCATTCTCTCTCTCTCTCTCTCTCTCTCTCTCTCTCTCTCTCTCTCTCTCTCTCTCTCTCTCTCTCTCTCTCTCTCTCTCTGACTTCTCCTTTGAGTTGCTTCTCATCATTCTGGTCTTTCTTCCCTGTAATGTATTTGCTTATAGAATAACAAAGACTAGGGCATATTGTATATGTATCTGTCTTTCTCTCTTAATTTTGAAGGAAAGAGTTTAGCTACTGGTTTCAGTATATGAGTAGTTGTTCAATTGGTTTGGGGTTTGGGGTTCTGTGTAGTGGCACAATGCTAATTGTGTTACTAAAAAAATGTGTTTTCAATCTCCCACACGTATTATAGGAAGCCTGCCCCCATTTGGTTCTGATTGGGAAATAAAGTTGCGACTGGCCAACGTCTGGGCAGGGAGACTGAGGCAGGACTTTTAGACTTCCTGGAAAAGAGATGAAGGAAAGAGGAAGGAGCAGAATCTCTGTGACCAGAAAAGCAGAGAATCAGACTTAAAAGCTGCAAGATAGAAATCAACCATGTAAGAGTCAGGGAAGTGGACCCAATGTTGGGTCTTGGGTAGCAGAGATGAAATATAGATCTTCAAATGTGATAACTCAGGAATATCAGAGGTTATACGTGGGGTTAGGGAGAACCCCAGCTCTGGTTCAGTTAGGCCATATTAAAAGTGATACAGTGCTTGTGTGTCTTTCATTTGAGAATCCAGAGCTCTTGAGTGGGCACACAGCCCTGTGTACACCCATGGTGAGCTCAGAGTTGATTAATAGTTACCGCAACAGTCACGTGACATGCCATGGAATGGCCTGTGGTCTAGGAAGCTACTAAATTCCTATGGATCAAAGAGTGTAATAAAATCTGAAGTAAAGTTCTGCAACTCCTCTGAGGGCATGACTCCTCTGCAGGAAGTTTACTTTGTTCTCTCTTCTCCATCATCTCCAAAGGCCACATTAAAAATGACCATTTTTAAAATATAAGTGTATTTATTTATTCACTTACAATAGTCATCCCTTCCTCTCCTCCTAGTTTCCCCTCACACAAGTCTTTTCCCCATTCCCATATTCCCATTTCTCATTTAAGAATGGAAGACCCTATATAAACAGCCCCACCCGATCCCATTCCCATTATGAGGCCACAAGACTGGTTTCAGGGATGCAGCATTCACAGTTAGGGCAACAGGCTCAGGGACACCCTTGTTTATAGGGGACCATGGAGTTGCTCATCTGGAAAGACCTTTGTGATTCAGTCTGTAGGATCCACAAGAATGTAAGTCCTTTTCAACTTTCCTGTGAGCTCAAACTAGCTAGACTTATAAATCACATTAATAGTAAGGGTCATGGAATACTACATTTGTTGGCCATGTCCTTCTGATGTCCTTTTGGGCCACTTCGGATTATCCTCCACTGTTAGGGATTTGATATTTTAGACATAGAACTCGTTTCTCTATCAAGGTCTGGATTATATTTTTCCCAGTTATGCCCCTTCCTTTTTCCATCCCCTGCCCTGCCCTGCTCCTTTCCTATCCCCTCTTCTGCCCATTTCCCTCCTTCCCTTGACCTCCAATATCTATTTTTTTCCCTTCTGAGCCATCCTTCCCTGCAACCTCCTTGTTATTTGGCTTTTGTGAGTCTCTTGATTATAACATGATTATCCCGTAATTTATGTCTACTAACCACTTATAAATGACATACCACACATGTCCTTCTGGATCTGGGTTACCTCACTCAGGTTGATATTTTCTAGTTCCATCCGTTTGCCTGAGAAATTCACAAAGTCCTTAGTTTTTAATGGCTGAGTAGTATTTCATCGTGTACATATACCACATTTCCTTCAGTTGAGAGCCATCCAGTTGTTTCGGGTTTCTGGCTATCACAAATAAAGCTGCTATAATAGTTGATCAAGTGTCCCTATGGGATGGTACATAGTCTTTTGGAGTGGTCTAGCTGAGATTTGAGGTAACTATTCCCAGTCTTCTGAGAAACCTCCAAGTTGATAGCCAGCTCAGTTGTACAAGTTTGCACTCCCACCAGCAGTGGAGGTGTGTTCCCCTTTCTCTACAACCTCACCAGCATGTGCTGTCCTTTGAGTTTTAATCCAACAACCTTTTATGATAAAAATCAAACTCATCTCATACTGCCCTCCAAAGTAGCCCTGCTCTGTGGCAGAGCAAATGCAAGACCCACAGTGCAACAGCTCACCACCATCTATAATGATGGTTATGAAGAGAGGCCCTCTCAGGCCTTTCTCAGCATCTTGTTACAAGTGAGACATATATTCAGTTATACACATAAACATATAATATAAAAATAAGGAATACTCATTTCAAATACATGCTTGAGTGTATCATATTTAATTGTTGTTAAACATTGTCTTAGCGTTTTACTGCTGTGAGCAGACACCATAACCAAGGCACCTTTCATAAGGACATTTAATTGCGACTGGCTTCTAGGTTCAGAGGTTCAGTCCATTATCATCAAGGTGGGAACATGGCAGCATCCAGGCTGGCATAGCACAGGAGGAGCTGAGTTCTACACCTTCATCTGAAGGCTGCTAGTAGAATGCTGGTTTCCATACAGCTAGAATGAAGGCCTTAAAGCCCTCAGTGACACACCTACTCCAACAGGGTTACATCTTCTCATATTGTAACACCCTGGGCCAAGCATCTACAAACCATCACAAACATTTTTTCTGCATTGGGGTTTTTCAACAGGAAGGGATACTAGTCTCTCTATAAAGCCAAAGGTACTCAGTGCAATATATCCCCTGTTAACTATACTGGCTATAAAATACTTCTAGATAAATAGATACTCACCTTTTGAAAGTCCCAAATGAGGTAAGCACTATAAATTTCTATTAAATCCCATTGATCTTTCCTAAGCATGAATGTTGCTAAAGATTCAATCAGTAAAGTTGCTTACCATCACCATGCCTGGTGATTAGAATTAGATCCCTTGGACTGTCATGATAAAAAGAAAAGATAAAACTTCTGTTAGTATATGTCTATCTAGAATTCTTTTATAGCCAGTATAGTTAACACAGACAGGTTGGATCTGAGTATGCACTTTTCCAGCAACTAGTGTGACTTTAATTTGGTATTTATCTTTGTTCACTAGTTAAATGGGAATAATACCAGTAGTAAACTTCTAAGACTGTCACTACAATACAGTGATGTATTACTTGTACTGTATTTAAAACAGTACCTGACCCAATGTTCTAGGTGCATTGTGCATCAAAATTTTGTTTGCAAATACTTAACTTTAAAAATGGGAGCACCCTTTTCTAAAGGGAATATTAGATTGAAGTACAGATACTGTATTCTGCAGACTCCATTGTGGATGCTCTCAAAAAGTCTAATACCTGAAGAGACTTCCCCAGAAATTCCTCTCCAACTGAGTGCACTGTAGACATGAACTGAACACCCAATGAGTGTTTGTTCAGTTAGGAAAAAACAAGATACAGTGATGGTTTCCTTCATCTCTAATTCTGAGGAGGCAGTAATCCCCTCATTTTTATACTACACTTCTAAGATTATGAATACTCTACTTAATGAGTGTTGCACTATGTCCAGGGGTAGTTAAACATTAGTTTTTGATGAGTAAAAATGCTGGAGAGATTATAATGTCTAACTCTGAAAATCAATTGCATCTGTGGGTTGTCTTTGAAAAAAGGATACCTAGTTCCCAGATGTGTGTGTCTACATATCGACTAAGCTTCCTCAAATGGATATTTTGATCTTTAAATTAGGTTTTCCCATTATCTCAGTCACTGGATAAATAGCCCATGTCCTGTTGACCACTCCCATAATGTGAGAATTGGTGAAAATATCTCATTTTTCAAATGCAATGTGTGACGTGTCTTATTATTTATTCTGCCTGTTCCAGTATTTCATTTAAATTGTATCAGGATCATTTGTCGCCTGTGAGTGGAATCTACTTTAAATCCAAAGTCGTTTGCTTTGCTGGTGTCAGTACATACCCTTCTCTCCATATTCTATCAAGTCTCTTTAATATTTTTCTTTGACACCACCTGTCACTTTGATCTTTTCCTATTCATGCAGTCAAGCTGTACAGTCAAGAATCATTGAGTAAAGGTGACACATCCTGAGAAATGTGTCCTTAGGCCATGCAGTCACTGACAATCAGAGAAGGTTAAGAGTTAAGCATATTCGTGAGTTAGAGAGGGGCCACTGTTGTCTTTGTGCCTGAAGATGGCTGGAACTTTGTTACACAATACAAGGACATGATTATATTTATACATTTCCATTGTCTTTAATGACTATTGCTTTTATAGGTGAATGTATTTCTGGAACTGCTCATATAAGAGAAAGATAATACTAAGAAGTGTTAAAAATATACTAAATGTTAGTTTAAAGATTCAATTTTTGCATATGTAAGAAATAGAAGCACCTTATCTCTCATTATAGGGAAAATAATAAAACAACAGACTTGGCTGTGCAGGACATTTTCTGGGAGGACCAGTCCCCAGTGCTTTTCACACCATGTTTTAGGGAGTACACATATGCCCTGGTCCCACCCACTATGCCATCAGGGCCCTGTATGCTACTTTCTTAGTCAAATCATTTTGACTTGAGAAAGATGCTTTCTGTTACTTTGGAGTTTCTGATTTATTTTGCTTTGTCTTGTCATTGTGAATATGTTTGCTGTCTGGTCTTATTTCTTCCTATATTTTGGAATAAATTAAGGAAAATGGAAATTGAAAATAAGTAATGCAGGATTTGGACATGTTATTTGGTCTCAGTCCAAATAACTTAATTTCCACACTTAATTTCTATTTTATTGTTTAGCAAACATCTAGAAATATCTACTTGGGCTCCAGGTGACCCATAGATAGCAAGTCCCTACTAGACACAATGAAAATATTATATCTGAAAAGATATGGAGGCTTCATAATGTTTAGTCTTCAAAGTGATAACTAGCTACTGAAGGATAAAAACACTAGGGTAAACAAAAGACAGTTGTCAGGAGAGAGTTTTGAGTCAAGCAGTTTTCTTTGAAATGATAGGCCCATTACATTCTACTGGGTACAGGTTATGAAATCTTTGAAAATTCAGTGTTATGTTCAGACTCTTAAAATGCTCACACTTCTGAGAGGTCCCATCTAGCTTTCTCCTCATCCAATAAAACTGCCTTGAATAGAATAACATGATAATTATGTATATTTGTTCAATGTTCTTAAGTAATTGAGATACCTTGGTGTAATTTTACTCATTGTACATTATCATCTATCATCTTGCTCTCACGCAGGCATTATATAAGACTTAATTTACAGTTCTTCCTCACATCTGTTACCCTTTTCATGACATTTTTTAAGTTTTCTTTTGTGAGGTTGAAATGTCTCATGGTTGCATACAGATGTCTTCTCCTAGTGAGAATTCGATGTGATTAGATTAAAACAGAGACAGAAGGAACAACCATTCAGAGCCTGCCCCACATGTGGCCCATACATATACAGCCACCCAATTAGATAAGATGGATGAAGAAAGGAATGCAGGCCGACAGGAACCAGATGTAGACTCTCTCCTGAAAGACACAGCCAGAATACAGCAAATACATAGGCGAATGCCAGCAGCAAACCACTGAACTGAGAACGGGACCCCTGTTGAAGGAATCAGAGAAAGGACTGAAAGAGATTGAAGGGGCTCGAGACCCCATATGAACAACAATGCCAACCAACCAGAGCTTCCAGGGACTAAGCCACTACCCATAGACTATACATGGACTGACCCTGGACTCTGACCTCATAGGTAGCAATGAAGAGCCTAGTAAGAGCACCAGTGGAAGGGGAAGCCCTGTCCTGCAAGACTGAACCCCCAGTGAATGAGATTGTTGGGGGGAGGGCTGTAGTTGAGGGAGGATGAGGAGAGGAACACTCATATAGAAGGGGAACTGGAGGGATTAGGGGGATGTTGGCCCGGAAACAGGGAAAGGGAATAACATTCGAAATGTAAATAAGAAATACTCAAGTTAATTAAAAAAAAAAGAAGTTTTTTGTTCTGTTTGTGTCCTATCAGGAGGTACATTAACATGGTTACGGTTGTTACATTGGAATCTTCATCCCCCAAAGCAGCAAAACTGAAGAGTGTAAGCAGTAAGATACAATCGGGTCTTGATGATGCTGACTCCCGATAGAGGCTGATGATGTAATCTCAGGCTGAGGTAGTTAGGAGAATAGGTATGCTCTAACGGTAAGTTTTCCCCACCCTTTGCTGTTTCTCCTCGATGCTCTTTACCTCTGTGCCTTCTGCATTGAGATGATTCAAGAAGTCTCCTACCAGACACAGAAGCTTGACCTGAGATTAAGCAGTCTCTAGTTCTGTGATGATAAATCTCCATTATTTGAACTTACATAGACTCAAGGGTGTTTCCTTCAATGTCAATATCAATTCCCAATGAAGGTGCCTCCTGTGGTTTTCTTTCCTCACTGCAAAATTACTGTGATTCTTTTTGTAAATAGTGAGTATTTTGCTTATTATCACAATTTTAACTATTAAGTTTCACATTCATCCTTGTTAACTACAGAAATAAATACACATATCATGTCTGGCATATTGACTGTTAATCTCATTATCCAAACACCTGTAAAGATAGTACCTATGGCTGTTTCAAAGCAGCCAAATTAGAGCATTGTGATATTACACAGAAATATTAACTGCCTTCCTGACATCAGTTCTACTACAAAACAACTGTCCTTAATTAGTTTAATTCTCTCTTTTAAAAGCAATTGATAATATATGCAAATATTTAGGGAATGCACAATAATAATTTTCTGCAGTTTATCAGGAACTAAATGAGAAAAACTATGTTTAGAAAACTAATTTAAATGAACTATTGATATGCTGGAGATATTCATAAACACAATTTATTGTTAACCATATGGCTCTATGCTTATAGAAATTTTGGCACCATTAAGTCATTTGATCCTTCTAATCGCCTTTTCAAGGAGAACCTTGACATTAAGGCTAAATGCTTATGAAGTCATAAAGTGATGTGCTGGCTAGTTTTTGTCAACTTGATACAAGTTAGAATTATCTGAAAAAGGGAACATCAACTGGGAAAATGCCTCATATGATCTGCCTATGGGTCATTTTCTAAATTAGTGACCAATAGGGGAAGAACCAGCCTTTTGTGGGCGGTGCCATCCTTGTGTTGCTGGTCCACAGTTCCTTGAGAAAACAAGTCGAGCAAGACTTGAGGAGCAAGTCAGTAAGTAGTACCTGTACGAGGTGTCTGTATCAACTTCTGCAATAGGTTCCTGCCCTTCTAAGTTCCTATCCTCACTTTCCTCAGTGATGGCCTGCAATGTGGAAATGTAATCCAGATGATGTATGTTCTCACTGATTTGCTCTTACTCAAGGTGTTTCAGCAACAGAAACCCTGGCTAAGACAGCCACTCACCCAACAAAGATGGTGTGTGATCCCAAGAGTCTCTGATTAGAAAATCCTGCTAGAAACTAGAAAAAGATGAAACAAAATTTAAAAATAAAGTCTCACTGAATCAAATGTAAAAGACATGCTTTATGATTAGGCAGGGAGTGATTCATAGACATAATTTCTTGTTGCTACAATTTTTGACTGTGCTCAGGATTCCCTTAGTCTTTCAGTTACAGAAGTGTTTCCTGACCCTTTTGGGTTATTTTTAAATAATGATTATTGCATAGTTAATGGATGCGTTACTAATTAGTGACAGCAAACATTCTTAGAGCTAACAGAAATGACCTTTCTTCCCTTGTTCCTCAGCTGAGTTGGTGTCCCTGTGACTTAACCCTCTTTCAGCTAGAAGTATACATGTTCACCACGTTCCTTACCTCCTGTTTTCAGGCCCTGTAGAGGGACTTATGTATTACTCTATATTATTGTACGTACTGTAGTCTCCTTTTCCTGCATTCCAGGCATTGATATCCTTTTGAATTAGGATATATTCACTGTACAATGGTGGTTGTTAAAATTTTATCCATTTATTTCATATGTATGCCAGCTTTGTCTGTATGTGAGTCTGTATACCATGTGCATACCTATTGTCCAGTGCAGCCTACATGTGTTAGATGGCCTCAGACTGGAGTTATAGATGGTTGTAAGTCACCATATGTGTGCACTGGAAGGATATCAAGTGCTCGTAACTGCTGAGCCATCTCTTCAGCCCTAAATAATGAGTTCCATTCATGTACATAATGTGTTTTAGACTGTATTTATTCCCCTGTATTACGCACAGATGCCACCCTTCCTCCTTGGGTCCTGTTGTTGCTTTTTTTCTCTTATTGCCCTTTATACATTCACATTTTCTTTAAGACTCCACAATTGAAGGATAATTCATGGTATCTGCCTTACTGAGTCCAGCTTTTTGCTTACATGTTGATCTCCTGCATGAAATGTGATTCAATTCTTCTTAACAGCTCAATAGTCCTTCATTATGTATGGCTTTACCCTTCTTTGTTCATTTATTCACTGAGAGCTACTCAGACTGATTCTCTAAGTTGGTTCACAAGAATAGTGCCACGATATACATGGGCATACAGAAAGCTTTGTAGTTTGTTACCTTTAGATTCTGCTGGGTATATACCCAGGAGTTAGATACAGCTAGACCCTATCTCTCTTTTTCTACCACATCTTTACTAACATTTTTATTAATCATTATAATTGTTTACATTTCAAATAACGTCCCCCTTCCAGGTTACCCCTCTACAACACCCTCACCCCATCCTACCTCTCCCCTGTTCCCTTTGCCTCTATGAGGGTGTTCCTCCATCCACTCCTCCCTCACCCCTCTAGCATGCCCCTATGCTGGGGCATCAATCTTCGCTTCCCTCCAATTGATGTCAGATAAGGCGATCCTCTGCTACATATGTATCTGGAGCCCTGACTCCCTCCACGTATACACTTTGGTTGGTGGGTTAGTCCCTGGGATCAGTGAGTTGATATTGTTTTTCTTATGGGGTTGCAAAACCCTTCAATTCCTTCAGTTCCTCCCGTAGTTCTTCCATTGGGGTTCCTGGGCTCAGTCTGATGGTTGGCTGTGAGCATCCACCTCTGTATTTCTCAGGCTCTGGAAGAGCCTCTCAGGAGACAGCTATATCAGGCTCCTGTCAGCAAGCACTTCTTGGCATCAGCAGTAGTGTTGGGGTTTATTGTCTGTAGATGGGATGGATCCGTAGGTGGGGCATTCTCTGGATGCTCTTTAGTCTCTGTTCCACTTTCTTTTTGTTGTTCCAGAGATGTGTGGGTGCCCCATCCCTCAATTGACAGTCATGCCTATCTACTGGAGGTGGTCTCATTGGGTTGTATCTCCCCTTTGTTGGATATTTTGGCTAATTGTGTTTCTTGACTATAGCCATTTTGACTGGGGTGAATGAAATGGAGTATCATGAGACTTAGTCGCATTTCTCTAAAACATTGGGTGTGTTTATCTTATACATTTAATAGGTATTTACATTCTTTATATGTAAAGTATCTTTTTGGCTAGTTTTGTCATTCATTGGTTTGATTATTTGCTCTCTTGATTTTTGATGTTTTGACATCATTATACCTTCTGGATAGCAGTTATCAGCAGGATGAATATCTGCCAGAGGTTTTCTTCTATTATTGTAGGCCAACTTTTCCTCACTGTGGTCATCTTGTCATTGATTCTTAGTGTTGGGCAGCCCTCTATGCCAGTTTTATATTATTATTATTATTATTATTATTATTATTATTATTGGTGGTGGTGGTGGTGGTAGTAGTAGTAGTAGTAGTAGTAGTAGTATATTATTAGTAGTATTGTGTTTGGGTCAATGAACGTTCCATTCGTAAAGATAATTGCCTTTTAAGAAATGGTTCTCAAATGTTTTCCTCTAGTAGTTTCATTTTCGGTCTTACCTAAAGGTCTTTGTGAAGAACTTACAGTATTTCCTGTTTAAAGACTCAATTTTGGTTCCCTGAATTGGGGCTTAAATGGCACTTCTTTGTGATACTCTGCTTACATATGGTTCTATTGTGTATCTTTCTGTAATCTTCTCCTCCTCACTGAGGGGACTCTGGGAAACTTACTTATCGTCTTACCTGGGTCCTAGATTTATTGCCTGTTATATATAAGGTGACGAATGAAGGATGAAAACATGAAAAAATAAAGCTTCCCTTTATCCTTGTCTGACACCTCTTTTATAGATCATTCTGTGGGGGGAAATAATAATCTAATTAGTTAAGGGTAATTATGTTGAATGTATAATCATTTGACTCAAAGGTACTTAATGAAATTCTAATGCTTAACAATTTATATTGCTACCTTTCTACATCAGTCATTTAGGTAGGAAACTAATGATTTTCTTAATTTCACCTTTACATTTTTACTATCACTTTGGTTTTAATACCTCAGTAGTGAACATCATTGCCTTTATAGTGGATCAAAGCCTAGGGGCATAGTCTTCACTTCCTGCTTGAGCCATACCTAACCACTCTCCCTCTGAGAAGCTTTCACTCTGAAATGGTTGTAAAACAAGACTATGTAAAGGCGTTCAGTTTATGAATGTAGATATTGAAACAGACATGTGAGTTATTCTGGGGAGAAGACATACATGTGCTAAGGAACGTTGGAAGATCTCTGAAATCTTCTCCTTCGTGGTCCCTGTTGGTTCTTTATGCACAACTAATGGGAAGCTCACTCTTTCTGACATTTGAGTAACTTCCTAGCCCAAGTAGCACCTCTTCTTTGTTTTCTTATTGTGTTTTGTTTGCTTAAGAATCTTCTTCATCATTATATCTGGTATGGCTAAAGTAGGGGCATGCCTCAGAGTAGAGCAATGCTTGACAAACTACAGAAACCATGACTAATCCTATGACTGTTCTTGTATGGAGTTAAAGGACAAGAGTATTGACTTTAAGAACTAGAAGCTACAGTTTATGACTCGCATGAGAAGGACAATGTTGACGTAATTGTCCATCACAGGTTCAAGTTAGGGCTGGGCCTTAAAACTGAATCTTAGTGGTTTTCATTCATTTTTTGGAACAAAAGACTGTAATGAATTTTGGAACAAGGCAACAAATTGATGATAGACAGTAGCATTCAAAAGGAAGAGGAAGCAAGGCATCTGTGAGGAGAATGGTATCCATGGAGGGGCGGGACCATCGGAAATGAGTGAAGAGGGATGGGTGCGTTCAACAGCCTTTCAGATGCTCGGTCCTGCTAGGTGCACTGTGCATTGCTATTATATAGGGTAGAGGATGTCATGGTCCTAGGTAGATAAATTATGTATTTTAAGAGGGAGCAGTTCAACCACAGTGTGACACTTGAAGACGGAATCGTTATTTTCTATCAACGCCTCTTTCATTCTCTTTAGCTTATGTGTTGTCCATTTATCTTGTTCTAACTCAAGAATAGTTAACTACCTGAAGTGGCTTAGAAACCATACCACATAATTCTCATTAACCCTGGTGAAAACTGGGTTTGTTAGTAACGAATACTTGAAGAAAACTGTTAGTGCGGATGGGAATACATTGGAATGGAGGGCTTCTGTCTACTCTGATAATTCCCTTCACTGGACTGTTTTTGACATCTTTCAGACAGGGCAGTTTGGTATTGTTACTTTGATTTTGCTGTTACCAATGGCCACTCATTCCAAGTGGCACAATGGAAACGTTTTGATTTTTCTGGTAGCATAAAATAAACCCGATGTAAAACTTTTCTGAGGAAGATGTGGCTTTTTTGAAAAAGGAAAGAAAAGCTAATTGAAAGTCAATGTAGATTCTGAATTATTACCTCTGTGCCAAAAAAGTCATTAGAAATCTCTGAAGGATATGAAAAGGCAATCATTTGCAAAATTGCAGAGAGCTAAACTCCAATAGGTGTCTTCTTCTGTGGTTTAATCTGTAGATTCAGAGAAGTAAACTGTGTAGATGGCGGGATTTTTAACATAATGTCATTTACTATAGGAAGGCTGTGCAGGCTTTGGCCAGACTGGTTACCTTTCCTTTGAATGCATGTGTGTGTGTGTGTGTGTGTGTGTGTGTGTGTGTGTGTGTGTGTGTACATAGATAGATAGATAGATAGATAGATAGATAGATAGATAGATAGACAGATGGATAGATGATAGATAGATAGATGCATAGATAGATAGATAGATGGATAGATAGATGGATAGATGATGGATAGATGATAGATGGATAGATGCATAGATAGATGGATGGATGGATAGATAGATAGATGGAAAGATAGATAAATAGATAGATAGATAGATAGATAGATAGATAGATGGGATAGATAGATAGATGCAGATAGATAGATGATAGATAGATAGATAGATAGATAGATAGATAGATAGATAGATAGATAGATGATAGATAGATAGAGATAGATAGATAGATAGATGGATAGAGATAGATAGATAGATGATAGATAGATAGATAGAGATAGATAGATAGATGGATAGATGATAGATAGATAGATAGATAGATGACATATAGAAGGTTGATAACAGATACATGAATAGATATATTGACATAGATAGATAAACAGAGATACAGACATACATTGATTTAGATTAATGGTAGATAGATTAATGACAGACAATAGATTGATAGGAGAGAAATATAGATAGATGATAGATAGATAGATAGATAGGAACAGAAACACAAAGAGACAGAGACAAAAATTATTGATTTATTTCAGGCTTTGTCTTTTATATGCATTATATGTAATATGTTTCTTGTTTCTTGCCTTGTAATGTTTTAAGCATACAAAATCTACTTTTTTCCTTTGTAGTTTACTACTTTTATATACGATAGTGTTAAAATACATACATGCTATCTCTTTTTTAATTTTTTTCTTTTATATGATTTTTTTATTTACATTTCAAATGCTGTCCCCTTTTCTTGTTCCCCACCCCTCTATCCCATTCCTCCTCCTCCTGCTTCTATGAGGGTGCTCCCCTACCCACCCACCCACTCCCTCTGACCTCCTGCCCTGACATTCCCCTAACTGGGATATTGAGCCTTGACAGGACCAAGGCCTCTCCTCCCATTGATGCCGGACAAGGCCATCCTCTGCTACATCTGTGGCTGGAGGCGTGGGTCCTTCCATATATACTCTTTGGAAGGTGGTTTATCTTATTTCTTAGATATTTAATAAAAATTGTTTTAGGCTTTGTTTAAGAATGCAAAGTGTAAGACTTTTGAATTTTCTACCCGAGTCTCTCCAATTTACCCTATACCCAATCAAAGTAGCTCTGAGGTTACTTCTATTCATCCTGTAAGTTACTGCTTTTAAATGCAAATGCTATGTCTGGATACCTCACTACAATAAACAAACATGAAGATGTCCTTGGTTCTCCAACTCTAGCTCCATGACTTCATCTTCTGTCAACCACTTTTATTATAGGATGCATAAAAATAATAATAAGCAATGCAGTAGTGGTATAAAGAGCCTTATCATTGATCTCCATTCACTTAATCTCATCATTTAGCACATTCTACTGTTTTCTATTCAACTGGTAAAAATGACAAAACTATTCCCCCAAAAGCATATGCATTAAGTGATAGAAATATATTGGTAAATGATGAAATAACAGTAATAAGGAATGCAAGAAGAAATTGAATTGGTTTATAATTTAAATTTGCAGAGACTCTTCGTAAATCAGAAAAAAAGTCAATAGCCCATAACTTAACCTTATCTTTTTTCATATGCTTGAGATAGTAAATTGCCAAAAAGCTATTCTTTAGTAGCACCCAACACTTAGTTTTTAAGGTTAACACCAATACCAATTGGGTAAAAGACAAACATCATTTAGCTTTAATTGAAAAGCTCTCTATTTTACATTTACCATTCTGCACTGTATTGATCTCTCTCTTTTGATGTTGTTCCTTGCAGAGAGTGAATCTGTCCTTCGATTTTCCATTTTATGGTCATTTTCTAAATGAAGTCACTGTGGCAACTGGGGGTAAGTCTTCTTCTGTGTAGTTACCTAGAAATACCTACAATTTCATTACAGATATTATATTAATTTTTCTCACTTTTAAGATAAATGAAATTTATTGTGAAAGTCATTGTTTTACAACACAAGTGCATGCATGGGGCTGAATAAAATACACAGACATATCGAGAATAAATTTTAGCAAAAATGATAAAGAATAATTAAAAACTTCTGGTAAAACCCATCCCTTGATTTTTTTTCCCTTCTTGGTAATATGTTTGGTAAGACGTATGTGAAATGGAAAAGCATGAAATAGGTATAGCATTAAAAGGTGCAAAAGAGTGTTGTTGGCTTATTTAAATTTTTCTTTTAGCATATGTGTTACTATTCATGCATATACACACTACAGCAACATGTTCTTTACATTAAATAATTTTATTTTTTATTTAATGTCCCATGTAAACAGACAAATCTGAGGGTCTTAAACACTGACATTCAGATTGTCTTTTCAAAAGTTTGCTTTCCTCTGTAAACGTAAAGGTCTAGTGTTGAGTCTAGTACTCGCTGAAGAAGGAGTGAGTCAAGTTTCACAATGCATTGTAAATATTAAAGATGTATTCATCATGATGGACTGATTAAATACATGAGACTGTCTCTGTCACCCATAGATGGTGGAGAAGAGTAGAAAAATTAATGAAAATAAACAGAAGTAATAGAACTGTAAAGATTTAAAAAAGTGAAATTCCATGTTCATACAGCAGTGGCATAATGAAATGACTTGAACTTCTGGACTTCAAGTGCCAGGAACTTGGGACTATTTATTCTCTAGATCCCTTGATTGTCTCTGGAATGGCATAAAAACGGACTGGTCTGTTCTGAAATTTTAATATGTTATAAACTTGGAAGTTAAACAGAAATCAAGGGAAAAAGATTTCCAATCATCAATATCAACATGGAAACGATTTTGCACACCTATGTTGAGCTAAGGTAAATTATGCTACTTCTGCCTTAGCCATCGTCAGTTCAGAGGGAAATGAAAGTGGGGAAATGTGGAGTTGCTTAGATCTTTGGGAATTTATGGGATTTCCAGGGTTGCTAAGCTTATGCATTTATGGGAATCATTCTATGAATCTCAATGGAGAAATTGTTCAAGATGTATCTTTGAGAGTTTTGCATTTTTCGTGGCTTTTACGAGGAAGAAAGAATATAACTGGGAGGGCTGCAATGGTGAGTGATACCCAAAGGAGAAAATGGACAGGACATTTTTGAAATAGCAAAATATTTAGATTTGAGTGAAATTAACAAATGTTTATAAATAAAACGCGGATCAGGAAAGCAAATTGGGTCAGTTTTACATCATCTCTTTGAATCATCAATCCTGAATTATATATGTGACAAACTTTAACAGGGTGGATGTAGATGTTTGTGTAATTGCTCACAGTACAGACACACTGTGTGCAGTGTGTATAATTGCTTGCAAGAGTATTGTGGTTACCTATGGGAGAACCCTGAAGGATTTGATGGTTCAAACTAAGGTTGGGGGAGTCAAATGGGACAACTACAGAGACAAATGTGAGATGATTTAGTTAAAAACAAAAGGACTCCAGCATGGTGATGCTGAATTTTTGTGTGGCAGAAGAGTAGATTATACTTAAGTAAGGTATACATAGAATGTGCTTTGGAGTTCACCATGCATGCACTGTTAGAGAGAATCAGCCGTTTAATTGATTTCATGGAAAGATGAAAGTGAAGGTTAAACCCTTTGAACCATGAATGTCATCATGTTGTCACCCGTTAAGAATCCAGAAACATGGTGACTGTATAATAGAAATGTTAGGTATGTTTTCTAGTACAACATATTTACCATAACTCAGAGTGTTTCCTATAATAGTAACTTTTATTCACCCGATGTAATTGCCATCTCAGAGGCTGACAGATTAAGAAGCTCACCCTTTTTAGCTCTTTCTGAACTCTGGCTGGCTGATTCAGCTCAGCCGTGCTGGCTCAAACTCCTCTCCAAGCTGACTGATTCGATCTGACTTTGCTCTGCTTCTCGCTGAGTTACTCTCTCTTTGGCCTCAAACTAACTCTGGCAGTCTGTTCTGATCTTCTGTCCTTCTCATTCGCTAGCTTGTTCTGTCTTCACCTGCCACCCACCTCTGTAAAACTGTGCAGGTAAAACTGCCACCTCTCTTGTTCTCTGCATGGCTTTTATAAGTGGCCTCTCTTCCCTGTCTGTTCTTGTGAGAGTCAGACATATCCTACCTCTGACTCAGTCTGTCAGATCTTTCTCTGATTCATCACTTTATCAACCCCTCACCTATATGTCACTTTCAAACATGGCTGCTTCCTTCTACAAACTAACCTTACCCACATGGTGTGGGATTAAAGGTGTACTAAGCCAGAGTCTGGATTCCAGCTAGAAGGAGTACACTGTCACTCCAGCTAGGTCACTCACTGTAAAAGAATATAGAGTCTTGTCTCAAGAAAACTTAAAAACTCACATCAGTGATTAAGCTGCTATAATTTTAGATCTTCCTTAATGGAGAGGACAGCAACCAATGCCAGAAGATGGCTATATTATATTCAGTGCTTCAAATTACCATTTCGTAAAAATTTCTCAATTGAATAAATGTATCTTCAGTGATACCTGTGCACTTTGTAAAATCATTTAGAGGCCCTCTTTGTGTACTTAAACTGTAACAGCAAGGATAATATATAAATCTCTGCTCATTGTTTAAATAAAACTTGAATGAGAGGCCCCGCCATAATAATTTGGTTGTAACCCATATCACACAGAAAACAGACTCCCATGAAATGTTTTCAAATGAAAACACTGAGCTTGAATTCACTTCTACTACTTGTTCACTCAATCAGTTCTGACCCAGATCCTGTAATAGGCACAGGAGAGGAAGATCCACGTTGCACCATGCAGGATACACTATGGTTCCTGGCTGAGATTATTCTGTCATCTAAGGCAAAGAAAGGGACGTGATATGAATAAACAATGACAGCAGGCTAAGCAGAGGGAACTTATTAAGAAAGGAGATAATTTATGTTGTTCCATGCATTAACAAATTTGTGAAAGAATGAGCATTTAGTACGGACCTAAAAGTAGATCGAATTTGATTAGGTAAAGAAGTGAGGAAAAATAGTGAGGAAAGAATAGCCCAGAAAAAGGAGTGCTGAGATAAATCACAGTCTGAGGCCTGTATTTTATTTATTTGCAATATATATGATAAAATTATATTTTATATATCAATAAAATAATCTTATATATTGATATATTAGCAATAATATAGTAATTATAATAATCTTGAGTTAGTCTCAGATCTCAGTCTTAAATTTTGTGTATGGGGTACATGGATGTACACATGCATGCGTGAACACTTTCCACATGTGTGGAGGGGGATCAAAGAAGGGGTATATTGTCTTTTCACTATGTTAGTCTCTGGGACTTAATTCTGGTCATCAGACATGGCAAAAAGCATATTACTTACAGAGCCATCTTGCTAGCTCATGGTGACAGAGTTTCAGTTTTTTGGTAGATATGTTTCCTGGTGATCTTGGATAGGTGCAATCGAGAGGAGAAAGACCAGTGCAAGACCTAGCATTTGAATGGTTTAATCATTGTGGTTGGAAAAGGTTCCAGCCATAAAGCTCCATGAAAATGAAGGGGAGAAAAGCTATGAGTCTGGAGGTCTGACCAGCAGACTGTGGATGATGAGATGTTACAATCCAGAACGCCAGCAAGTCCTAGTGTCACCACTCATCTTAACTGGGCCACTCACCATGAAGGGGGTTGAGAGAACGAGAAGGTGCAAGCCAAACTGAAAGTGCAGATTTGAAGCCATTACCACAAGATGAGGGCCTGGGATGTTTAAGCAGGGACATCAGCTTCCATTGTATTGACTGTCGTTTATCCTTGATTGTGTCCCTGAATTCGGCTGGATCCTGTTTCTATATCCAGTGTAGGAAAACAAAAAGCAAACAAACAAAAAAGCAAAGTCGAATGTTTTCATAGTGAATACAAGCTGTGCAAACAAACAAAGCAATTGCTTTGAACTACACTTCCTTTCTCATTATCCCACTTATTTGCTTTTTCCCATGCCTTCTTAACCACTCTCTACACAGGCACATCTACACAGGCATCATGTGCACGCACACACATACAGACACACACACACACACACACACACACACACACACACACACACTTTAAGTCGAAGATCTAAGATTAATTCCAAGATTGTTACCCATGTCTCTGTTAAGAGCAATTAAAATCAGAAACTAATTTTAAAATACAGACAAATACATAATTCATTATGGCAAATCTTTGTTATGGTCATGTATATATGTATGTGCCATTATGAATAAACTTCATTTCTACTTTAAAGTTTAAATTTAAACTGAACACCAGGCCTATCGTTATAACTGGAAAATGCAGTCTTCAGTTATTAAACATTTTAATATTCAAAAGCTTCCATCATCCATACAAATAATGCAGAAAAGTGAATTTAAAATACCATCTTATTTTCTGGTTCACTGACAGCAATATCTGAAAGCTTTTATTCATTTTTCTATTTAAAATATAATTTAGTATGCAAGTATTTCAACTATCTCGACGTCAATCCTCTGTGCGGCTCATCATCAAGAACACGTTCATTAATGGCTCAGCTACGTCCTCTCCCTTGCATCTCACAGCTTATTTTCTCTCATAGGCCTACCTTTATGTACTCTATGGCTACTCTTCTGGTATTTCACATGTTCCCTGTTTAGATTGTTAATTTCTGCGGCCCGTAGTAGCAATGGAAGAGCATTTTAACCAAAGTCTACCATGGTTCTGTGTGATTGTGAAGAATGTGGTATAAAACATGAGTGATAAGAGTGAACGAGAGGTGGCCCGATTCAGATACAAAATAAACGACCATGTGTCAGTGCAGATGGCATTGTGAGCATGGACTTAATGGTCTAAAAAGATAAAATATAGTGAAGTGTTTGCCCTGTTTTTTTTACATACATTTCTAATTGCATGTTTCATTTTGAAAACTGTTTAAAAATTGAACATTTATTTCATCAGTTGCTATATAATTATTATTAAACATAAAGCTACTATTAGATAATAATTTGTGATATCTGAAAATTAATATGTAAACATTAAAACATTCCGGAAAAATGGGAAACGCAAATCCCCTTCTCTTTCTTCACAGACTATGCATGCTCCTGTCAATCAAACCACAATCTTACTTTTTGAGTTATGGAATATTAAATTCAAATGATTATTTTTCTAGGCCAGGCTAATTATCACTTATGTGTGCTTTAGGTCCTCCATAAGATATATTAAAAACAAAAGTATTATCTGATGTCTTCATTGGGTTTTTAGGAAGTGTATTACTAAGTTTTCTATCATTTTCTCTTCTTGTCTTCAAATACTAATATTTTAATTTTAGCTCCAATGAATAGTACATGTTTTTTCAGGACACTTGATTAATAGCAGAGATAAAGGCTTTTGGTGGAGAGAGGGAATTAGTTATTTTCATGATGATTTATAAGCACTGACTCATCTTGCTTCGGTCAAAACCTAAAGAAAAAGGTAGTGAAGAACAGTGGCATTATTAGTTCCTTTAAAATGATTTTTAATAGAGAGCAGAGATCACAAGCTTCCAGTAATCTGTACAATAACAGGATACAGTAAAGGCACAAATGTGGAGCAGAAACAAATTTATTCCATTCAGGGCACCAATTTAAAGTAACAAGCTTAAGACTCAAGGATGTTCAGGAAGAAAGGCAAGCAGGCCTCTGTCCTATATTCTCGCTCCGAGCGAGTCTCTGAGATATACCTGCAAACGTCCAAAGTCTCATTTTTCCAGTCCTCTTGGGTAATCTGCTCTTTACCTAAACCGTCTAGTGTCAGTGGCGTCATCAACAGATTCAACAGTCCCAGGTTTCTTTTCCCTGCAGCGGTGGGAATCACCTACTGCTGATTACCGTTGTGTCTGCTCTGCACATGTGTGTTTCATTAGCTCTGGCTCTCTGAAGTAGGATACAGTACTGACTTTAGAGCAGTGAAAGATTTGGAGAGTGATACCCCCTGGAGCTAGACCTAAGTCAGTAGGATAAGAAGCAAGAAATCTGCCGAAGGCAGGGATATGGGTAGAATGACCGTGGGTACACACACACACACACACACACACACACACACACACACACACACACACACACACACACACACAAATGAGAGGGATTTTGAGCCCATGGTGGACAAGTCATGAATGGGAGTAGGCTGAGTGGCGATCACCTGAGGTGTATCCTTGGATAGAAAGCGGAGTAGCCATGCTCAGTTTCATCCATTTTGGAAGCAACCTCAGAAGAAACTGCCTGTCTCCAGAATTTAAATGTACTTAGGAACTTCATCCCTGGAAAGCACTTCTTTGCTCTGTGACCTAGGCTTTATGAGAAACACCAGCAGCCGTATTCTCTTGCATTCTCTATCTGTAAGGCAGCAATAAGTCTGTTAAATAATTCTATCACACAAATGCCTACAAAGCCAGTTACAAAGGAAGTCTTTTTAATCAGTAAAGTACTCTACATGACACTGGTCAATGCTGGAAAATAAAGGGCGTTTTAACCGTAAAAGGTTGATAGATCCTGACCACTTCCATAGTGAATTAGAACGAATAAACTCAAAACCTATCCCAGCCAGAGAGAATCTTCCTTTTATTGAGGAATTCAGTCTGGCACCATGGTTAATAAGAGAGACCTTTGACGTACAGGTCCACAGGCAAGAAAGTTGTGTCTACATAGTTCTTAGTGAATGAACTCCACGCTCTAGTTCAGTTTCCTTAACTGTAAAAGAAGACAGTACAGTCACAGGCTTAGAACAATATTTGTAAAGAGCACTGTTCCTGATAGACATTTCATAGAAAACACAATGTAAATAGTATAGAGTATTACTGAATTTTCCCATGTAGTCTTATCATCTTTAATAATGCTTCTCTATAAGCTTTTACTAACATGCCATTTTTTATTAGCTTCCCCTCTAGGAATTTAGCTAATGCACATGCCTAACTTTTAAAGGCTGACTTTAAATGGTCGTACCCATTCACAACAGGGAGAACTGTGTTTATGTGGCTGGTTCAGGATGTCCATTCTACTGGACGCATGTGTCATACCCAAGCGCAGATCAAGATTACTTCCAATGACTTCCTGTGAATAAATTATGCCACACTAAGATTCTGTGTAGAAAAAAATTTTAAATCGGCAATTTTATATTCTCTGTCAGTAGAATCTTCAATTGTTAACTCTGATGTCAGTGTGTAACAAAAATTAATGTACAGATTGTTATATATAGATACATATATATACACATATATATACATACACATATATATGTATATATATATATACACACACACACACACACACACACACACACACACACACACACACACACACACACACCTTCCTGGTTCTTGTGTTGTCCTTTGTTCTGTGAAGGAAAGTTCCTAGGGAAAGGACCAGTGCTGTTAAACATTCTACATGGTTGCTTGACAGGACAACTGCAGTGTTCTGCATTACATCTGATCTGGGGCTAACCTTGACTCTAAGTAGTCATTCGTTGTCCATAACTGTGTGTGAATTAACATCCTGTGGCTTTAATGCAAATCATTTTAAAGAACATGAAAAGCCCCTAGATCTCAGCAGCCCAAGGTGAGAGTGCCATGGGGTCCAACCTCAGGCGTATGGTACGAGGTTCCTCAATTTGCTGTAACTGCTCCTTAGCGTTTCTTCCAATGTTTTTGAAAATTCTCTTGATTTATGACTTCCTTTGTTCTATAACTGCCAATTTTATGAAACGGTTACCATATAAAAACACAGTACTTGGGTTAGAAATATTTTCATTGCAGTGGTCATTCTTCTTTTCCACCAGATATTTCCACCTTATATTTCTTTTAAGGTGAAAATTATGCATTTGCTTTAAAGTTTCTATTTAACTACAAAGCTGTATTTTTCTAAAACAAATATGGAAATTGACAATAAACCCATTACACAGTATTTAGTT